>NC_092423.1:39392873-39543765 GCF_036169615.1 Heliangelus exortis
GCAATACCAGTCTCAAATCTGAGCTCCAGAGACCTGAGAAATTACCCCCCAGTAACAGTTTTAGGCACACAATAGGATTTGCTGAAAAGACCTTTCCTTGTGTCTGAACTCCAAACTTGCAAACACATGGAGCAGATGGAAACACTAGTTTGCAGGGGCACCCTATGGATTGTTCCAGTGCTTTTATGGTCCAGTACACGGTAGTCTTTGTGAATCCTTCCAGTTCATTATGTCAAGGAAAAACATTACTTGTTGATTGTTATTTCCTTTCTTAACTGCTGTTAAGTTTACAAAGTTCTCTGATGACTGTATTTGCATATTGCCTACAGGTCACTTGTGTCTTAACACCTGGGCTTGCAAATGCATATTGATTTTCCAGCAGGAGCTCGCTACCAGCTCCCTGCTGTGGAAGGGTTCTGAGCCCTAGAGACACAAACTCAGCAACGGGAGGCTTTTCCCCTGTGGTCACAAAACCCAGCACTGTCACCTGACTCACACAGCAATTTGGTATCTTCTCTTCAAACACAGCTTTTTCCTAGCTCTTCTTACGCCAATAAACACTGATTGCTGGTCACCTGGATTCCCAGGCAGTAGGACAAACACTGCTCTGGCCATGCCCATCACTCTGCAGCCCACTCACTTGCACAAAGCTCGGCTGTAGGGAGCAGAAGGCTGATTCAACCCGTTTTGTCAGTAGGAGGTACCAAAACTTTTCCACACAGCAAGCTGGGGTGGAATAACAAGGGCACTTTGCATCCTTGAGGCTCACAGACCAGCTGCCAGCCCCACCTGGATCCACCTCCTGAACACCTGGAGAGGGCAGGGCCATAGGCTGGGTGCTCACTACATGAATCCACCAGCCACACTGCCACATCTTATTCCAAATATTTTTTTTTTTTCCTGGAGCTCCTGCCAGCCTTTAAGATCCTATATCCTCCCACTCTGGTCCAAGCTCACAAGGGCATCCACCCAGCATCCTGCCAAGATGGTACTTTGAGGGGTTATTTTTTGTTCCTACAGTGACAGGTCAGATGTTGCACCTTGACTTCTTCCTTCCTGGCATAGCCAGAAGCACGTTCAGGTGACTCAGAAACTTACCACCATGTTGTGAAAAAACTCATGATAACGATGTATTATGACACCTTAAAAAACTCTGGGAGAATTCACTGTTTTTCAGCCACAGGATATAAGTAGCTCTGTAACTGCAGGTTTACCAGGGTGTTACTCTTCGTTATCGATTTGCCACAGCATCTACAAGTTCCAGACCTAGCCCAGGTCCCACAGTGTCACCTGCTGAATTGACATGGATCAAAGAGACAGGTGCTTTTACACTCCAAGTGTTGCTGAATTGCATTTTTTTCCCTAGTACTTCAGCTTTCATATATCCTTTTTTTCAGAAGACCATAGCAGCCACCCAGGTACAGGGATTATCTCATAGCTACAATAAAGTAGTGCTTTAAGTCCAGGAGTCTAGCAAACTGAAAAAGATTCAGAAATCAGATTCTTCTTAGCTTCTGTTTCACCTCAAAATTAGTCTGTTGAGAGTTTAGATATGTCCCCACCTTGGAATCTGAAATGCCAAGATAGTTATTCAGTTTTCCTCCACACCTGTATGTGAAGGCATCATTCTTTATCAAGTCTCACTGAAAAATATCCCAACATCTGTGCAGCAAACAAGGGAAATTAATTACTTCTGAGACATGGGGGAGAACACAAGAAAATTATATAAATACCAACATACATTTCAAAAATGTGATATTGAAAAAAGCTGCCAACCACAATAGGTAAGCAATGCCAGGAGAAAAAAGTTAGGAGATAAAACACACACCAGAGAAAAAGACAATAATCAATATATTAATATAAAACAATAATACAGCTGGCACAATAAAGTGATACCATGGGGAGACATGCAGTGCATCATTAGTATTCTGCTCTAATGAAAGCCACAACACACAGTGTACATTAACTAGTGTAAAGTCTTCAGCACAGTGAATATTCCACCACTTTACTGGCCCATTTATTTTAACGGAAAGAGAGATGATCCCGTTGCCAAGCCATCAGATGGTAAAAGGGATATATTTGATGGATAATAAAAAAGGGTCTGCCACAGCCGTGCAAAATATAATTCTAATTTAAATGCATGTGATATACAATGCTCACGCCATACCTGCAGAGAAAAATAAAGATGGGGGTGGGTAAGAGAGAACACAAGGGGGGGAAAACAGGAGGGGGGAAATATCATTTTAAATAAACAAAAAAAGTCACAGACATCACTCACTTTTTTTTTTTTCCCAACCTGTTCTTGTGATACAGATTGACAGCCCTTTTAATATGAAATAAATCAGCCAGGATAAGGAATGTCTCGGAGAACATACAGATTGAGCACTGATTGACAGAGCTTCTCTGAAACCCATTCTGTTTGCACTCGGTTTTTTAGCAGCTAACTTGAAAGGGTGTCAGGTGCTTTGAAACGTTTCAAGTGTTTTGAACCCAGCAAACAATCATAAAATGTGCTTATTGGTGCTCAGGCTGAAGCAGGAGTGCGGCGGGGCTCACAGGAGGACAATGCTGAGGAAGGCAGGCCAGGAGGAATGAAAGCAAAGCTTTCTTCTTCCATTCAGGCACAGGCCAGCCATCAGGATTTTTGGACTGTTTTCAACATCCATAGCTAGTTAGCATGATATTTTAAAGGGAAGATGCCATGTATTGGAAACTTGTATCGTGCCTGCGGAGAGTGCAGCATTGCATTCCCTCTACAGACTTGCAGTCGCTTTTAACCAGAGGTTGGCCAGCTGAATTGCTGCTGATGAGACATGGTAATTTTAAAGTTATGTTTGTGCTATTGCTGCTTTCCTGTTAGACTCAGGCCAGCACTGTGTCGGCTTTGACAATGTTGCAGATACTATAGTTACCTGTCTCCTCATATTTCCCCAAATGTCCTATGTCTGTTGTTATCTTGCAAAGCAAATGCCAGAACATGTCACAGTCACACTGAGAGAGAAGAGATGAAAACCAAGCCCACTGGCATTTGCAGTCTATTTTAACAGTGCTCCCTTGAGAATGACACGTTGGGCTTGTATGGGTAATTTTTGAATGAGTGGCTTGGCTTTTTTATAAAAATGGCTTGACATTTTTCTTTTATATAAGGTGCAGAAGTCATTCAGAAAGGAGATCTTGGGGTTCTCCCTCATGAAAAATCAGTCCAGTAAGGGAGAGCACTCTGCAGTAAGACTTGGTGAAAATTCGAGTTCAGCTCAGGTGCTCCACCCAAACGGCTTGAAACTCATTCAAGGGAGCCAAGAGGGAAACAAATCCAAAGAGAGCAGATCTGCTTGTATGGTCCACTTCTCAGGTACCCCAGAGTGACATGGATGGATGAGTAATATTTGTGTCAGGCTCGCACCTCTCAGCATGGCTCCTTCTGCTCTGGTCTCATCTTTTGGTATGGTTGCTACTTTACAACAGTGATGCTTGTCTCAGCACACACATCTCTCTGCATCCAGCTCCTTCAAACAGCAGACCCCCAGAAGGTAGTTATTCTCCAAAGAGCCCCTAATTTGTGCTCTGATATTTGTCTTTCCAACCTTTGCAGGAGACAGAAATTTTCACATGTTCTGGGAAAAAATCTCTGCCCCCTGGAGTGAGAAGAATGGTTCTATCACTCAGTGTGGGAGCAGATGAAATCAGTCATTTAAATTCTCAGCTTTTGCTTTTCTTTGCCTTCTAGGTCCAAGTAAACACCATCCCCTGATTCAAACTCCTCCCTCATTTCCCACCTTGCTTCCACCTCTGTCAAGGACACCAGCCTCTCTCTAAACACTCCTTACCCTTGCTGCCAACATCCCTAACCTGTACCATGCAATTCTTGGCTGATCACATCTCCTGGTGTATCAAGACATGCACAGAAATGCAGAACTGCTGCAACTGCCACCTGGGTGTCCTGAACAAGAGAGAGATGTGCACACACACCAGCTGGCACTAGGGTGGGTGGTGTGTCTGGCATGCTAAGGATGGGCCCAACCTGTTGTGAATGTGCTGAGTGGATGGCCCACACATGAGAAATGTGGCAGGGGATCCGAGACACACACTGGATGCAACAAACCAAGCACAACCCCTTTCCTCAAGGGTACTGGATGGATTGCACAAGTTCTTCCTGAGCAGGAGTTCTCTGACTTCTAGCTTCAAGAAGGAACACCCCTCTGCCCCAGAAAAATGCAGTTAATCACCTAATATTTGTGACTTTTTGAAAGTCTGCCTCTGTGAAAATGAGGTTGGTCTATGTACTTCTGGGCAACACCTGGGAACAGAGAGAGTTACAGAGCTCTTTGCCATCCACTATCATTTTTTTCAAGAGCTACATGTCTTTTCTCCAAAAGGTTGTTTGTGCCTGTATTTAAATAAAAGGAAAATTCCAGGGGAAAATTATTTTTATCTATCTCTATAAGCTAAACACAGGGCTTGATGATCAGCCTTTCCATTTCTCAGACTCCAGGGTCATCCAGGCCACCTTCTGATGTTCACAGACCTGTGGCTGTTAAATCTTACAACAGAGGGCTCTTGGGATTCAGTGACATATTTCTGTCCCTTATTTCTATATGCTTAGACCGAAGCCTTCACAGTACAGTGAGTAAAGTGCAGGAGCTAGACTGTAACTCTGGAGCCATGTATTGATCCCTGTTTTAACAGGTGTTTCAAAAGATATACTATGCCCCTGGTCTCTTCCTGGCACAAATCATTCCTTAGCCTTCCCTTTTCCCTCCTCCTCCGCATCAGAGTGCTGGTGGCACAGGAGGGAGGGCAATACAGAGCCTCCATCCCCTTTCAGTCCCCTCTGTGGAAAGGGGCAAAGCTGGTGACCATTACTGTGCTATTGTTGGCTCTGTCATCCTGGGTTATAGCCAAGTAAGGCTGAAGGGGGACCCTCTGTGACTCTCTGGTTCCTGCAAAAAATCACAGCAGATTAGCAGCTTTGTCTCAGGAGACCTAAAGAGTGGGAGGGCTTCAGAAATCCCTGCCCATCTCTGCATTACAGGTATCTGTCTCTTTGCACCCTGTGCCTGTGTATACTGAGCTGGTGTGCCACTATCTCCAAGTCTCCCCAGGGAGATAGACAGCACCATGGACACCTTCTGCTGGCCCTTTCCTCTTTCCTCTTCTTTTTTTCAATATTCCTCTTACCTTTTAACCTTCTAGCTGTTTATGTTCATCTTCTCTGATGGGATGTGAAGCTCATGCAGAAGTCAAGTCCACATGGAAAAACAAAACAAGGTTCACTCCCTGCACAAACTCCCATTGGGAGAACAAGTCTCCCATTTTACTTGTATATACATGCATATCACTCCTTTTTCATATAATCTTCTCAGGTTCCACCTAACTCTCATTTTTATCTTCCAGCTTCAGCAGTGACCCTTCTTGCTCATAGCTGCCAGAGCAAGATATGAGCCCCCTGCTCCCAACATCAGTCATTTTTGTGTGGGAGCTGAATGGCACAAGGTCACCCAAACATCTTCCTGGCTTTCCTGGGCCTCCAAGGCATGACTGCACTGCTGGGCCTGCCATACTGGAGACTCTGACCCTTGCAGGTCTTTGCCAGAGGGCAGCACTGGGAATCAAAGCTCTGTTCTTCAAGAGCTGGCAGGTTTAAAAGGTGGTCCCCCAGAGTGCTGAGCTGTGGTGCTGACGAGCATCAAATCTATCTTAAAGTTGGAAATATGATCCAGTTGGGAATGACTGTGATTTAATGTCATCCAAGTACTACAGGGCACACTTCTTAAAGAAACTGCTGTAAATTATTTGTGGCTAATTCTGTGTGGATGGAGGGCATGATATGTTCTCAAGTACAAGAGCCCTGCTTGTATCTAATAACTGTTATATCTTCTCTGAAATTTACTGCTGATGTCTCAATTTTAACAATTTAAATAACAAGCTTAACCAAGCGGAACTAGGCGGAGGCAGGCTGGCTCCCTTGATGAAAGCAGGACAACTCCTATGTCTGAGTACATTTATACTTTGACATGAGCAGTGACACACAGAGATGAAATCTGGTTAAAGCTGCAGCTTTCTCAGAGCGGTGACAGCTTCTTAGTCTAAGTAAAACTGTTTCTGAAGTGGGCTTAGCTGCTAACTTTACTTAGGAGAATGACTGGAAAAAAATGACCCTGAGAGGCAGGATTAGAGAAGATGCACTACTGGACTCAGAGCAGGCTCAGGATCCCCAAACCAGAGGGATGCTGCGTGCTTCGATGGCACTGACGGGCTTGGAGGGCCCTGGCTGAGCTCCATGCATGACTGCAGGGCTCTGGAATGACTTAAGCCCCAATGCAAATCAGGGGGTTTTGACAAAAGCACGTGTTGCAGATGCTGGAGGGCAATGTTGTGCGTGTTTTAATGCTATGAAGCATAATTGGTGATTATGAGGACTGGCCTAAGGAAGCTGATAGAGTCATTCAATGAGGGCTTTTGTGCCACTGCGGCAAGGGAACCCTTGGAGAACAAGTTCTTCATTGTCACTGAAAAAGAATAACCCATAAAGGGAAAGAAAACCCTTAACATATCATCCACACCCACTTGCAGAGCTTCCAGATAATTATGATCAGAAAAGGAAATAGAGACACTCTTGTTCTCCCTCTGCACTAGACAGCAACACCCTTAATCAAAAAAATCATACAGGAATCAGTAAAAGGTTCCTCTATGCAGCTGCTGCAAATCCCACAGACTTCTATCTCAGCAGATAGGTGAATCACATAAATAAATATATCTGGATTAGGGATACTGTAGACCTGATCACCCCACAAATTTAATAGGAAAAATTGCCTTCTTTCTCTCGTGTGAAGGGCAGAGCCTGAACATCAGAGGAACCTTGCTTTCCATGCATGCTGCTTCTCTGCATGATAGCAAAGTGTGGGTCATGCTGATCTACACCAACTATAATCTCGATCTGGGAATAAACACACCAGATCTCATCATTGCTATTTTCTGATATCACATACTAAAAATCTTTCCCGAGCTATATCAGGATCTCTTTCAATTAACGATCCCCCCTACCTGGTTTCTTGGATGGGAAACAGTTTACCTTTATCTGCATATTCAGTGAAATTATATTAATACTGAGTCACCTACATTTATTGTTAGAAGTAGGTGATTCTTACAGAAAAATGAGGAAAAAAATAAAGGAGAGTCAGAGGTGAAGGAGAATACAGTTTTTCCTCCTAGAAATGGTTGCTGTAAAAATCTTGAAATACTTCTGGCAGGTGGTCCTACCAGTAAAGCTGGCAACAGTTCTGTTATCCTTATAACTTAAATGAAGTTTTACCAGCTCCAAGAATAAAGTAAGTTAGGGAGAAAAATAATTTTGTCGACAGTAAAACTGCATCTATACTGGGAGTTTTACTGGCATAGGTTTGTGAGTTGCTTGGGTGATTTTTCCCAGGCCTCTTACCAAAAGTAGCTAAGTGCTATAATACAGCCCAAGTGAAACCCATCAATGGTGAGAAGTAATACACAGGAGAATGAGAAAAGGCTTAGTCAATGGGAAAAGAAATGGGTCTATGATGGGAACCAAAGATACAAAATTAAATAAAATGGCAGCTATTGTATTATTTATATGATTTATTGGCATAATTATTCATTATTTATTCTGGGCTTGAAGAGTCACAGGCATCAATCTAAAATCCTTCAGAATGCCAATCCTATCATGAGAAGACAGTCTTTCCTTTAGGTCAGCTGGTTTCGATATATTAGTACAAGTGAAAGACAGTCCATCAGGTCTGTCAGTTGTCTGAGGAATTCCCCCAGACTCCTACCACATCCCAGATGACATATTTACTAAATCTTGGGTATCTGTGAAGTTATAACAGGCCATCTCCTCTTCCCTCTTTCCTTTTTTTCCTCTTTCCCTTTTCCTTTCATTTTTCTTTCTTCCTTTCCTTCCTTTCCCTTCCTTTCTTCTTTTATCTTTTTCTTGCTCTCATTCTCTCTTTCTTCCTCTCTCTTTTTCTTGATGCTCACTGGAGTGTAACATCAAAATATTTGTTGTGGTAAATTTAAATTATAGTCACTGGGTAAGTATAGAACATTGGTTAATGCTTATAGTACATTCATATTTACTTGTTTCTGACACTAACATTTTTATTTGGGGTAATTTTCTCTTAAGATGCTTCATTTTTATTCTTCCTTTGATCTGAGTTTATGAGATCCCATCAGTCACAGTAAATTTCAATCTGCCAGAAGACAGCCCTCAATTCAGACAACTGTAACCAGCAATCAATAAGATTATTTCACCTTTAATGATCCACCTGCATGAAAAACAAGACTTGCTCTCTTCATTAGACCTTGCTGTAAGTTATGCATTCCTTTCCTCTGTGGATAGTTTCACAGCTGATGAAACATGTGCCCGGGTCTTGAAAAACAAAATATTTGTGCGATTGAGACTGCTGTGAAATACAGTGGGTCAGACACAAATGCACAGAGGTGCAGGAGAAGTCAACCTTGCTCTGTAGCCCCCCCGGAAATCAAGCAGGAGGGGCTGCAGCAGTGAGTGTTTGCTTGCCCAGGGCTGGAAGGAGAGTGATAGCAGACAGCTATCAGGCAAAGCACAGCATCAGGATGAGACCCTCCTGGAGCAAGCAGGGGACGTGAGGGCAGAGTCTTCCCCAGAGCTTCTTGGGGCAGCCCCCCCACACCATGTGGGCCCCGTGATGGGGAGGGATAACCCACGAGGCAAGGGCTGTTAGTGGAAAGGAACTCCAGGGCTCTTCTGTGGGCTTGCTCTCCAGATTGTCCTGTAGGAAGCATGGAAAAATGCATCTGCTTATCAGCACAGCACGCCCATTAGGCCTTCTTCATCCTTTAAATTCCTTCAAAGTGCACTGTTGTTCACGGTGCTTACGGACACAGCGGAGGAGAAACAACACTTTAAACTTATGCTGGCTTTTCGTTTTGCTTTCAAATTACCGTACAAATCTCCTGAATTTTCATCTCATTTAGCTGAACCAGGCTGTGGCCCACAAATTCCTGATGAGTGTGAGCGTAAAGTTTGGCCTCAGATGGAGCTACTTAGGGAGCTTTACTCCCAACTACTGGGAAAATGATAGCTTCTGTTCTTTATTAATATTTTGCCTTATTTAATTATTTTTGCATGGTTACATTTTTGTATATGAGAGAAGCAATAATTTAGAATAAAATATTCTGGAAAGTTGCTAAAGTCAAGGGGCCAAAACTCTGTCTCCACCATGCACTCCTCAGTTCAGAGTATGTTGTGACAATAACTGCAATAAAGGAATAACTCAAAGGAGAGCCTGTCATGAGGCGTAAGTGAAATCCTGGTCCCAAAAGTCTACAGCAAAACATTTACTGTCTTTAAGGGGAAAGGATAACAGGCAAAAATCTATTTCTATCACATGCTGAGGAATATCTGACCTTGAGCCAGGGATGAACCTCAGCCAGAAATAAGAATCAAAATGTTTTCTTTGGCAGTTGAGTGCAACTTTGGTTAGCAGAGAAGCTAATTCAGACTATAAACATTTCCCAGACATCAAAAAGATGTAAAAAAACCCGACACATGCAAAACCAAGACAGAACAAACCCAGAAGATAACTATCTTCTAAATCAAACATTTTTGCTGAAGTCATTGCTCCAACAAGACCAACATCCAAATGACTCCAGCAGAGGTGGGTTTAAGTAACCCTGGTCCAAGCTTGTTTTTGAAAGGTGACAGTAGGGTTCAGAGCTGCAAAACAGGGAAAAAAAAGGGGGAAAAAAAAGAAAGAAAAAAAAAGCTGCTATAAATTTCTAACCCTGCTTTTTTCCCCTCACTGTTTTGTCCGTGATGACTGGTATCATCTTTTTCAGCCTACAAGGATAATTCTTTATAAATATGCTGTATAATAACCACCAGTTTTGTAACTTTACTGACTACTGTGTGTGGCTGTGTGCATGAGAGAGAATTTGACCTACTTAGCCCCACTCTAAATTATTGGAAACAAATTGAAATTATGGCTCTTTTATAGTGTAAATACACACATAAAATTTTGAGATGTTTAGGAAAACTTAATAGCACAACTTTTTGTAGCAACTTGCCTAGACAGCACAGAGAGACCACTTCTCATGTTCCTACAGAGTTTACACAGAGTACAAAGATTCCTTTGTCTTTTCTCGCCTTTGTCTCTGCAGCTGATACCAAAGTTTGTTGGTACAATCTTAAAAAGGAAGGATTGCTATTTCAGTCCATCAGAATTGCTGTATGAACACATTTTGCATTGCAGCCTTAAAAGTAGCTGTGCTTCTCGCTTTTGTTCTTTCATTATGTGAGACTCGCAGTTATTCAGTATTTTATTCTCATTAGAACACTGCTTGTCACATGTTTTCACCAGAAACATTCATCACCAAGGTCAAAGGGTGAATATCATGATCTATTATGCTTAGAGGAATCTAATGAAAAGCCACATAATTATCCAATTTTAAGAGAAGCATGTAAAAAAAGAAGGGGGGGCACTTGCTATAATTTAAATTGTTTTGTTTCCCTGAAGCAAAATTCAGCACCTGATTGACAGGACATAATGATAATTCTTATTGATATGGTGATGTTAATTGTGTAGAGATATTAAATAAGTCCCATATTCCTGAGGTAAATGCATGCTCTTAACCTGCACCTGAACCTGATTTTTGATGCAGTCTGAGGATGAGGCAAAGATACAGATAACTGAGCACAAGTGGATTTTCAGTCTTGTGTGGCAGAATGGAAATTGGAATCTTCAGAATCTATTAGGAGAACAATTCTGCAGTTGCTCACACTTTTATAAATTATGCTGTATATGGTGCTAAGACACAAAGTCGGGAGTTTCAATTGGGGAAAATTACCATGACTTTACTGCATCTACAGGAGTACACTTTTTTTTCCTTTTTTCCCCAAAGGTAGAAAGCAGTTTACATTTTAATAGAGGCATACTTAAATAAGATGAAAAACTTTCTGTCACTTAACTCACTGACTAGATTGTCCTCTAAAATGCGGGACAAGTAGCAGAAACTGCAGGCGCACACAAAAAAAACCCAAAAAGCCAAACCAAAACAAAAAAACCAGCAAGACAGAAAGATTCAGTTGGCATAGTAATTTAAATGTCTTTTACATTCGAATTCTAGCTCGGTGATAGTCACCAGCTATGCACAAAAAAAGTGTGGAAACAGCATGGTGGTATGGAAGTGGCTGAGAACAGAAGTGGGTTTCAGAAAGAAACAGGTTATATTTCTGAATTTCCCCTAAGGACATATGTCTTGACATTGACTAAGTTCTTCAACCTCTCCGTGTACCTTAATTCTTCCATTTTTGCAATGGTGCTAATGAGCTTTTTTTTTTCTTTTTCTTTTTTTTAACACATGGAATCAGAAAGTCACAATTTGAATAATGTCTTGGGATTGATCCATTTGGGGCTTGATAGCCCCAAGATGCTGAGCAGTTCAAACCTTCATGCATATTTCAGCACATGCCTGAAGCTCACTGGGACCATCCATACATTAAAAACTAATGCTCTCATGCTCTGCTGGAAGGTGCTCTGAGCGTGCTGAAAGGGAGAAGCTTCAGTTCACCCTAAGAAATATGTCGTAGGGCTGCCTCTGCCAAGCATGGTGAAATTACAAAAACTGCTGTCCCTTCTTGTTAAAGCTCTTCTTTCAGGAGCCTTGGCATGACACCTCAGGCACTCAGAGAAGTGGTGGTACCTCTTGCTTTACACTTCCCACTCAGGCAGGTGATTCAACAAGGTGCTGATGACTAAAGCAAGGCTACATTGTCTCCTTTTCTGGGTTCTGAGAAACTTGGCGTTGCATATGCTCCCCTTTTTCAACTCCATACAAGGCTGCTCGTGGTGCCTGAAGGCAGAATCAGGCCACTAAGACCCAGCTCTGGTACCTGCCCCATCATTTGGAAGCACACTACCCTGCAGCAGATGCCAGTCCCAGCTCACTGTGACAGCCCAGTGAAGAGCACTGTGCTTTGGGCTCTCACTCCATCAAAGGCAAAGGGAGGGGGACATGGGGGACAGTTACCCAAAAAAGCTGAAGAGCAAGAGACCTCCCAGCACAGCTCTGTGCTGGCTGCCCCTACTATAAACTAGTGTGTGTGTGTGTGCTCCCTTCTGCGTGTTTATTTCTCTATAGGGTGGGTTGGGAAGCCTGGAGCTCACCCCTGGCCACCCACAGAACAAAGGTGGTGTTGTCCTTCTCCCGAAATCCAGGACAGGAGCGAAATTACTTCCTGCAGAGAAAGGTGGAAACAGGGGAGGGTCTGTGGCTTGGAGGGGAGCCTCAGGGTTATGATGCTTCCCTGGGGTGCCCCGGGTTTGGTGCAGTGTTTGTCCCACCCTGTGCTGGGGCACTGTCTGAGCACAAACCCATAAGGAGGGTGAGTCCTTCAGGCCCAGCCACACAATTTTCGCAGCTTCTGCAGTTTAGAAATTGATCCTGTTGACATCTTCAGCTCACAAAGACTTGCAATTTAGGACCCAAACAGTCCCACTTGCGTAGCAGAAGTGACTTAAGGAGCCAGCAAGATTAATGAAACAACCAGGGACAAACTCAAAATGAGGCAAGCTGCTCCAGAAGTTATGTATATACAGACTGAACACAGCAGGGACGATAGAGAGATAAAGGGAGAGAGTTAAAACTGAGTCAAACGCCCATAAAATAAACCCCAAATCACATTTCTAAGCATTAATAACACTTTAAATAAGCTGCTATAAAAATGCCAAAAATAATATATTAACTTTGAAAATCGCATTTACAGCACTTACACATAAAACTGAAATGCACTTGTGGTCCACTGTGTAGTTTGCTTGTTAGATGAGCAGCCAAGGATCAATAACTCTGCAGGACAACTGCTAAGGATGGTTTACATGAGATAATTTTGGCTTCTATTTTATGAACATGATCAACTGCTTTTTTAAAGTAATTTGGAGATATCACACCTAACAGCCTCCCAGCTTTGGTCTGCTTTTCATCTTATGTTACAACATACAGGCAAGAAATTATTATGTTTTAAATGTGCATCTTGGAATCAAATATAGCCTTGTTAAGTGAACCAGCCACTGAAAGATGTGGTGGTTTAACTTAAAAGGCAGTCTCTGGATATCAGGGAAAGAACTGAGCATTTTAAAATGAAAAAATGTCCTTAACTGAGTGCCACAAAGGCCAGTGGACAGAGGTGTAATAATTGTGCCAGCTTCCACCACTTCATTGAAAAAAAGCACAATAGAAAGCATACCAACCTCATAAAGAACTAGATGTTAAGAGATAGTTAAAGAACTAGCTCATAAAGAACTAGCTTCCTCCAGAAAAAAAAAAAAAAAAAAAAAAAAAAAAAAAGCTGTGGACAGCAAATAGTGCTTCTGAGACTGGGCTATGAATAATGGCCATGTATGTTCCAATGGGGAAAAAGAAATACTAAAAAGCTCCAGTTCACCTTCATGGATTTTTTTCACTTAGCAGGCTTGTGATTCTATCAGAACTGGCATATCCATCTAAACAGCTCCTCAGATCAAATCTGTAAAACACTGGGCACCTTTCAGCAGATGCCCACTGAACATATCCAGAAAGAACTAACAAAAATAACTAAGGGGCAAGAAGGATTGATGTGTAAGGAAAAATAATCAAATAAATTGGTCTTGATCTAAAACTGATGAACTGAACATAACATATTGAAGGCAGTAACATTTTACTGTTTTAGATCCATCGTAAATTAATAAAGTCCCTTTATTATCTGACTTGAAGTTGGGAGGAAGTTACTATAACAAGACACAGCCTATTATGTCAGAGAGGGAAAGAGACCAGCTAGAGACTAGAATATAACAGTCTGCAGAGTGGTAAATCTATAAATCTTAAAGGTATCACAGAGGGGTCCTCTGAGAGGGTCTCCCTAAAGCCCAGCTGCTCAGGCAATACCTGCATTTAGCTCACAGGGATAAAGATGCACCTCTCCTTTGGTGGCCCGTATCCTGAATGTTTGTTTCCCTGAAAACCAGTATGGAAGAAGATAAGCTAATACACAGCCCATTCTCACATATTTGTGAAACACATATCTAGACTCATGAATTTTGATATGCTCCTGGATCCATTAACACATAGTCCTGGTGACCACCTGGAAAGAGAATTCAGTTACTGAAAAGACAGAAGGGTGCTGGAGCAGGCTGTAATGCTTTGCCTGGTAATGAAGCCTAACAAGTTTAAGAAGGTCAGATTTTCCCTGTGGGAAGAGAATAGTCAAGGACATCTATAGGGAAGAGCCATAAGATCTTTGACAGATCAAGCAAGTTCAGGCACGGTTTGTTGTACTTGATCAGAAGCTGAATCCAAACTAATCTACACTTTAAGACAGTGCTCTTCACTGGTCAGGAATCTGCTGGATCTCCTGGAGGAAGTGGAGTGGCTAACTTAGCCTGACTCCAGATACCACCAGATCTGCATCATGGTTTGCTCACCACCAAACAAGAAATCCTAAATTCAGAGTCCAAATACTCACACATCTTATTTTGTGCAATTAGCAGGAAGTGGACCTAAAGTTCATGGATAAGGTCCCTCTATACAAGGACACTGTCCCACAGAAAGTGAAGATGGTACAACACCTTTCCACTTTGCCTTAGTTACATGGCTAATTAAAGGGGACAATTCAAGATGGGCTCAGAGGAAAGAGGTGGACAGAGATAAGGCATAACACAAAAACACTGTGGGGTTTTTTGTGTCCTACAGTCCAGTTTACTTGTTAGAGGTCCAGCTGTTATAAATTAACTCTAGCTGTAGCACTCTACTGTTGATCTGAGTGAGGAATTAAGGCCCACACTGTACAAAACTTGTTTGTCCCTAATAGCAACTCACTTTTGTCTGTGGAAGGATGTCAGCTTCAAGGCTGAAGAGGAAGGTTTCATAACTAGGTAAAACAGTACAAATGGTGACTGGCCCAGAATTTATATGAGGTGTATAGGTCCCTGCTCTGTCACAAGTCTCTTGCACAGGCTGGAGCAAACTAGGTACCCTGCTGTCCCCAGTGCTCCTTCCAGAAAACCAGTTCTGCAGTCCTGTCCCTTTTAAATGGATGAAAGCGACCACACAGCTGCAGAGAGGAAGTTCTACTTGATAGTCAACTTGACAGAAGGATTTTTTCAGGTACAAAGTTGTCCCTAAGGAGCTATGGTGGAAATCACTTGAAGTGTTTCCAGGCACAATGAACATGGCCTAAGAGAATCCTCTCTCAACAGGTTTTTACAAGCAGATTGAAAATTAAACTTCAGCACCTTGTAGACTACCCTTCTGAGCCAAGAGAACAGATCAGATAACTTTGATTTATGAGAAGCGAATCCTGAGAGTTGGTGGATATGCTTAACAAAATGATAGGCAACACCCAGAAGTGCTCCTGGGCTAAGAAAACTATACAACTCAAAAATAAAGTACAAAAGTGCAATGAAAGACAGATAACCCTAGAGCTGACTAGTCTTAAGGATCATGTACTGAATTCCAAGCCCCAGCCAATAACCTCTAAATCATATTTCACTTCAGGAATCCCTTTGCTCCTGGGATTAGTTGAGTCACCTCACATGTCACAGCCCAAATCCATAGAGAACAACTACCAAAATAATTGTTTTGACCAGGTGTCATAGACTGTAAGCTTTTATCACAGTAGCCTGTGTACTTGTGGCATAATAGGAGATTAGGACTCACTTGAGAAAGAAATAGCTTGTCACTCCATCGATCAGAAGGTTGTACAAGAGACCAGCATTGCCATCATCTTGGAACAGGGGTGAGTTTGAGGAGGGACAAGGAAATTACTGCAGCTATTGAAGAGACATAGATCACTTCCCTGCTCACACCTGGCCAGCTACTTTGACCATCAAGTTAAGGCAGAAAACAACATGACAGATTGAGGATGTGTCTATGTCAAAACGTGAACTCCATTTTGTTCTCTGAAACATATTTTGTGTTGATGCCTCTATATAGTGCTGTGACCTTCACTGAAGAATGTCACCCCACGCTGGACGGCAAAACAATTTGTAGATTACCTCATACATTTTACTGCAGAAACAAAGAAGCCATCAGCCATGAAAAATTCTTTCCTAACAAATGTGTTTTACTGTATTTTGTCTTTGAATACCTTTCCCAACCACAGCAAAGGAGGAGGCTGATGGTAAAGCCTAGAAGAAAGAGCATATGGACAAAATAAAGCAGAATGCAAATGTAGGCATGTTGGAAGAAAACTCACCAAGTCTTGGGTTTTTTATTGCCTCAAGATGAGACTGTAGGAGATCTGTGTTTGGGATTTGTGTTCTTTCAAGAGTGGTCTGTTAACAGCAAAGTGTTTGGGATTAAGAACATCTTCCTGATCCACTGCTCCTGGGATGCTGCTAGAGCTTCCCTGCAATGTGAAACCTAAGGGGTCTAAGCATCTGAGGAATGGGGAAAGCAGAGAAATTAATACAGAGGTGAAAAGACCATGCTGATGAGAGTGCTTGCACTCAAAAGATTGTACCCACAAGGCCCAGTACTAGGTAAGGATACCTGTTTCTAGAGATGTATCTAGAAGATTCAGAGGAAAAGATTATTACAAGTTATTTCCCTGGAGGGTAACCAGCCACTTTGGCTTTGATATTGCTCCTCTGCCTATGCACTGCTCATTTCCCAGGCCATGCATCCAGAGAAAAAGCAATGGCTTCAGAGTTGAACCAAGAACCTCACCTTGTGCCCGCATGAGCAGACAAAGGATATTTACATGCTGTTCAAACAAGGAAGACAGATTTCCTGTCTAATTCAGAGGAATTGTTTGTAGATTGCTGCACTGGCCATAAAAAGTCATGATGAACAGGAGACCTTTCCATGAAATGCCCTAGAACAATCTATAAACTCCACTCCTCAGGTATTTCCTTCTGCAAGTTGTTCTGACTAAGAACAAGTCAAGTTTGATAGAAAAATCTGGAACTGTTGAATTACATGAAAATAAAGCAAAACAGTTCCTTCTGCAGTAGGATTTGTCTCCCTGGTGTCCCTGCTAGGGCTCCCAGCCATTACCTGTGAGACTGAGTTCAGATTAGAGACCCAGAATTTCCCTGTGTTAAAAGTCCATTTTCATCCTTTGTTTCTCCTGCCACAGAGAAGCACAGAAAACTGTCCCCAAACCAGAAGTAGTATTGAGACAGCTTATCCAGCACAGAGAACAGGGACTGGAGATCCTTCTGTTCTGTACCATGTCTGATTTTGGTTTGATGGATTTGCAGAAAAATTCCTAAGAAGAAATAGCATAGTCATGGCAATTTCTTTCCTTAATTTTAAAGGCCCACTATGTCAAACTAAAGATGGTAAAATCTAGACCTTTATTTAGTCTCTGAACAGTCATGTCTATGTGAGGCAGAGACTGAAGGGAGGCATTCAGTGTCCATGTCAGAAAGCTCTGTGTTTCTTCCTGTCAGATGCCCCACGAAAGAGAAATGCCTTTCATTACTGGTCTAGCACAAGGAGAAAGTGGAATAAGATAGAGAGAGAAATATAAACAGATAAACTCACCACAGATCTGGATGTATATTTTTTTGAAAAATTTCTCAGGTGTCTGTGTTGAAGTAATAAAGTCTCCAGCTATGTGTTAAAACTGGAAGATTTTTTTTAAATCCACAATCACTCCAAACTAACACCGCCTAACTAGTAAACAAGATGTGAGCTAGGACAAATACTCACTGCCAGATGTAATACAGTGAAACAAATCATGTTTTATCCTCCTTCATCTGATTATTTCCCCATTGCATTTTTTATCCTTGTAGACTATGAGTTTAAGACTCTGAGCTGGGATGTGCTCTTGGTGATATTTTCTAGAGTAAAAGATACGTATTTGAGTCTATCCAGGCAATTCGAGGGTTTTACTTCTCCTGCTTGCACCCAAGGGCATGTTGCTCCTGCATTTATCCAGGGCAAGGGACACCAAAGCAGTGACTCACGGGCTCTGTTGCCGGGGCAATTGGGTTTAGCTAAAAGGAATGGAAGGACATAAGTTGAGTAAAGGCAAGAAAAGCAAACAGGAACTCTTTGCTGGAACAAAATAGTTACAACTGAGCAAAACTTACCAGCGGAGCATAACAGCCACTCGATTTCAGATATTTTTAAGTTATAGTAGTGTAGAATAATACATGTACTGGGTATCTCAATGCAGAAGAAATATACCCCATATATATCAATGATACGTGAATAGCATGTGTTTTACAATATGGATGTATGCAGAGGTACTTTCACCCAAATAAATTGACACAGAAGGTCATATTTGACAATTTAAATACACCTGTGACAATGTTGGTGTGATCCTGAGGTTATTTCCAAGTGGATAATATAAAATGAAGCATCAGAGACAATTTCCAAACCTAATCAAGCATCTGAAAATACAGTGAGCCTAATTTATATGTATTTTTTAAAACGCTCAATAGACTGACTCCTACTACGCATAGGATCTATTACAAATGAGAATGGCTGTAGACAATATACACTGAAGCTTTTTCTAGATCACATTCTTACAATCTGCTGAGCATGTAGCATATCTACACATGCTGCTGCTACCTCTATAATACTAAGGTACACAGGGAGTAGCATAACACCCAGCTGTGACTATAGGGGACTGTCCTCTTCCCTCTTAGCATTTTCGCTGAAGATCTCAGCCTTGCTGGACTGCATCCAACCCTCACGGAAGGGAATGAAAAAAGAACAAGCAGTGCAGCCAGCTGGACTGTTTGTCCCAAACTGGGCAGCCTCAGGATGGGCCCACAAGGCCACAAGGCTCTCTACAAAGAGGGAGCTCTAACAGTGCTCTTTGTAGTGTGTGCTCTTAATTCTGCTTCTAAACATATACCCAATATCTCTTTAAGAACTAGTCTTTTATGTCCATAAAACATAGCTCTCATTCACTTCTTCCCTTCCACTGGGCCAGAGGTTTAGCAGTTTATTCAATAATAAATATTATAATTTATCCAATAATAAAATAGTGCTTGATACTTGTTTTTTGTTTGGTTTTGTTTTAAATGAAAAGCTTCTCTACAAAAGGAAAGAAAAACCCATAAATTTCCCCTTAAAGAATCCCAAGGACTTCTCATAAACAACTGGAAAGTCAGAGCACAGATTTAAACTTCACCTGTTTTCCTAACCGAACTTTGCAGAAAGAATGAAGTGTCAAATTTTACTTTGGATATCCTAACTGTGCATATGAAATACTAAACATAAAATGGTCAAATGCTGCTATTCCAACTAGGACTGTATCTCCAGAGAGCTTTCTACTTTTACATGGGCTTTTACCTGGATATATGTAGAGACATATTCATGCGTGCACATGCCGAAAGCTAGGTGGACATAAATTCACGCAGACAGAGTTCATCCTGCAAAGAGTACACCTCTGGAGTTATTTAGACCTTCCCCTCTGTGCAAAAATGCTGATTTATGTACCTGAAGACCTGGCCCTAGAAACACTGCCGTCGCGGCCACGTCTGCCTCATCTTTCCTTGGCTGTCGCCGAGAGGCACAGCAACACGTGACAGAGGTTTTTTGCCTGACCCCCTATCCCAGGAAACCCATCAAGGAGGGAGCAGGGATGCCGGACATCTCTGGAGCAGGGCAGCATGCCAGTTAGGGATGCTGGCTTACAGCAACCCCGTTGGCACACCAGAGAGTCTGGGCCATCCTGCCCCATTCCCAGAAGGTGCTCAGGCACTGCTTCCTTGGAGCACTGCCTTAGCTATGGTCTAACACAATAGATCTCAAGGAACATTTATGCTGTGTTCACTGCGCATTCAACTGTGGCCACTTCAAAGGTTTAGCCAAGTATTTTATGGCCATGGTAAAGGGTTCTTATTGATTTAAATTGCAAGCCTGGCTCCCATCAGCTTCACTTGAGGGCAAAAATGCAATAAAATATCCCACAGCAGAGAGACAGACGTATCACATTGAAAATCTTAAGAGATCCTTTTTACTATAATCGCCTTCAGTGGCATATATATAAATATATATTTTCTTTTTTAAGGACAAAGTTATCTTGGAGATTTGTCCATCTCTCCAGATTTGGGAGGATCTCCCCCTGAAATCTGCCAGCATGTCTCTCCAGAGAGTAGGCATGAACCAAACTCCATAGGGTTTAAGTTTTTCTCTATTTGTCAGCCACATGTGTAGCATTGCTGGGATGACATTGATGTATTGGCAAACATTAGCATGGAGCTGTAGAGTTTGGTCATTAAATCATCTGCATATGTGGCAAGCAAACCCCAGGTGACTCAGAGGGACAGGACGGGAGAGCAGGGGGGCATTTCTGCACCCCAAGGGTCCCCATGCACCCCCTGAGGGACACACTGCCACACTGGGGAACCCTTCTCTGGATTGGGAAAGTCCTCCCACACTGCCATGGTTTTGAGAAAGGAAAGACATTATCAGTTTGGAGCACTGTTTGTCATCTTCTCATCATGGAGATGCTCTAACGCAGTCACAAAGGAGATCCCCTCGCTCGGGTGGTGTGAAAAAAAATAGGCAATAGGGTTTTTTTTCTTTATAATAATTTACCTGAAATGCACCCGAGGTGAAGATAACCTCCGGACACGTGTGGAAAATAGCAAATGACTGCTACGTATCTGACATTTGAAATAACATGTTTCTGGAGGGTTGACATTACAAGAGTCATTTCACTTCAAAATGTTATTCCTAATGTAATTTTTTCAAATTCATAAGAGGCGCTCGCAAGGATTCAGCGCAGCGCCGGAGTCACTCGAAAGACAGAGGTCAAATTCATTTCATTTCTTTTATGTTTTCCTCTCCCCGCTAGATGAAACAAATGATTGAGCCGGGAACGCTTGGCAGGTCGGTGGCTCTGCGCGGCGGCGCCCGTCGCAAGATCGATTTTCCCAGTCCGGGGGGCGCGGGCGGCATGGCTGACATCTGTCGCGGTTGTCATGGCAGCCTGCGGCGCGGCCGGGGTCAGGCCTGACAGAGAGGGCCTCCCTGCCTCCGCCCGCCGCGCTTCAAGGTTAACAGCCAATGGACCAAAGAAATAGGCAATTATAGTGCAGTCAATTCTGGTTAGGGAAATACCCGAGAAGTAAATATATCTGATCAGCGGGTGAAAATGAAGCAGCCCGGCGCTGTTGGTGGGGGGTGGCGGTGCCCTCCCTCCGGGCGTGGGGCTGCACCCTCCCAGGCCCGGCGGCCACCAGCAGCCTTCCTCTCGCATTCGGGTTGTGGTGGTAGTCACAGGGCAAGCCACCCCCGGGGGGCCTGAACACCCGCTTCATTAAATTATGCCTCCATATAACTGTATATATAACTGTATATTACGATGTTGATGGCTTTTCTGCAGATGGGCTGGTTGCAGGAAAAAAAAAAAAAGGGGGGGGGGGGGCGGGAAGAAAAAAAAGCAGAGGGAGGGGAACGCTCCTCAGGAGAGAAGCAGCAGCCGAGCAGGAGCAGACCCCTCAGCCCTCAAGGCACACCAAACCACTTCCACCCTCAGAAACTGACAGAGAGGGCCCAATAAGTGCAGCATTAAAGCTCAGTGGCTTCAAAACCTCACAGCATGCCTCAGTTATGTCTCCCCATCTTCTCCAAAGAGAAGGGTAAATACAGGAGGACATTCCAATATCAGCTGTGGTAGAGATGGGGGAGGAGGAGGAGAGCAGCTGTGTCCCCAGACCGGTGAGGTCCTTGAGCCTCTGAGTCAGCTGTAGCATCTGAAAAAGACATGAAAATATTCCCCCCCATCAGAGCAGAAAGTCATCAGGAGGTTGCATGCAGACACATCCAAGGATGCCTGGGTATGAGAAGCCCTTACAGTGTATCTGATCCATCTCTGCTCCTTGGTAATTTTGGAGGTGAGGCTGTTTTTTCTGGACCTCTTCTTCTCAAGTGACGGGTGCCCCAGCTCACTCCACAGATTCCCCCATCTCCTGTATGGCTTTCATTACTGCTGCTATCAAGGAAGACCCGAGGAGGATGAGAGAGAGCCCATCTCAGGGACACCAGCAGAAGGCTGGGACTAGTTTCATGGGCAGTCTCTGCCTGCCCTGTAGTCAGAGACTTGTTTGAAACACTTTCCTCTGCCTCTCAGTGCCTGTGGAAAGGAGAAAATTCACCCTGGCCTCAGTGCTGCAGACACTGTTCTCAGTGAAATGCATGCCCCAGTTCCCCTACCTTGTGGCACAAGTCTAGCCATACCAGAGCCCCTTGTCAATCACCCCCAGCTCCCACAGGGATCAGTGCAGCAGAATGGATGCCTGTTTATCCCGGCAGCTGCAGCTCCTCCAGAAAGAGGCTATCCGAATCAATGAAAACATTCAGCTTTAACGACCGCAGAAAATAAATCCCTCAAGACATGAGTTTGTTTCAAATGATGGATCAAAAGCAATACTGGCATTTCCTTCTGAAGAAATTTTCCCAGCATCTCAGCATGGTAACAATCTTTTCCCTTCCACTTCTGATTTTAATCCAGAGCTACAACTGGAACAAGATGAAACTTTCCATTTCCAAGAGCACAAGGAACTAGAGCTAATACAGTGGAATTTTCACCATCACCCCCAGTTCTGAACTGTGTCTGTAAGTCAAGTTGATTCAATTATTTTTTCTGTCCATACCTGTTTCCTACTCATTCACCTATGGTGCTCCTGTGTCCCCCCAGCTGTGTTCAGCCACGTGTGAATCCGGGGGGGGGTCAGGGATGAGAGCTGAGATGCAGCCTCTCTCCTCCAGCCTCACTGCAAAGGTGCAGCCACTGGTGCTCTGCTGGAATTGTTTACACAGCACCAGAAAGCTTCTTACTGGCATTTATGAGACCTGACTCTTAATCTCTGTGATACTACTTTTCAGATTTGTCTTGCACACAAAATAAACATTTTTGAGGATCTTGTGTTTCTAAAGACATTAAAGACCGGGGACCCAAGCTTTGCTTTTTTTCCCCCCCCCCCCCCCCCCCCCTCCTGATTTGCTCTACGCAGGCTTTTCCATTGAGAAACAATGCATAGAACAGAACATTATTCACCAGACTTCCAGATTTGTTATTGATAACAAAAGGAAGTGCCAAATCCTAAAGATTTTTTTCTTTTTCTAATTATTAGTATCTCGGCTGTCATTCTGGTCTGAGATTCTGTTGATCTCTGATTGCCCTGCTAGCTTTCTGTCAAAATCCTCAGCATATTGCCTGAGTACCAAATTATTTGACACTGCCCCTCAGATGCCCTCCGGACTCATTATATGGCTATTAATGTCTCTATGTTACCATCTCCATCTGCTAAGGAATTACTTTCAAAGTATAGTATGTTTTCCCTAAGATCTCCCTCTGGTAGGCTAAAAAAGAAACATTTTTTCCTAAGAAGGTCACCACCTCTATTTAGTCACCTGTTGGATGGATTCAAGATGGTTTGATTGCAAGCTTTCTGGGGCATGGCTTCTCTTTGTATCACTTGTAGACACTCAGCACCAGCTAAAATGATCCTGTTCTCCAGAAGGACTCTTCATCTCTGACTGCAGCAGAAATAATATACACCAAAAAAAAAAATATGCTTCCCAGATCTGAGGTCAAAGTGATACCATTTTTCCCCACTTTGTTCACATTTGTTGTCCCACAAAAAATGATTCATGAAGTCATTTAATTTCTCAATTCTTTATGTGGTCAAAACAGTGAAATTTATAATGCCCATCCACTCTGGAGAAGGCACCAGTATGTTGCAGCATTTTAACCTTTTAAATATTCTGTATTTCAGCTGGCTAGCCATCCCACCTCTTCTGCACAGTTCACTGCAGCTGTAAATAGTGGAAGAGAAAGAACAGACAGCCAATCAAATTACAAAAAGCTGAAAAGGTCAAAATTGCACAATTTACTACTACCTTTTCCAAACTACATGAGGCTTTAGGATCCCATTATTTTCTCTTGAAACGCTTAATTAAAAGAAGCAAAAATTGTATAACAGGAATGTATTGGTGGGAAAATTAGTAAGGCAGTCCTTGTATAGGATGTGTCACCAGTGTAACTATTTCTCTATAGTCTTAATGTCAACTACTGCTGGCCTTCCTCTGCGTTTAAGAGCTGCTTCTGCAGCTGACTTCCTTGCTTTTCTGCAGAGCATCCCAGTGACTGGCTAGCTCTCAGCCTTCCACCCTTCCTCTGCTTTTGATCTGTTCTAACAAGTAACTCAGTGAAAAAATGTCATTTTTCTTCCAGGAGAGAAATTTTGCAAATCTGAAAAAAAAAAGTTTGCTGCACAGATTACGTCATACTGTAGACTGGAGGGCACCAATATGTAGGAAATGAAGACGACAAGAATCTATTGGGATATAGGGCACTCCTAGATGACACTGCCAGCTGCCCTCTCTCTCATAACACTCATGGAGCCCTCTTTTAGACCTTGAAGATGTCATTTGAAAACAGCCCTCCCTCCACATTTGCAAGACCACCATTCGTACTGCAAGTCAGCTTGCTCTTTTTCCTGGCAGGATCAATACTACCTATAGCATTTCACCAGCCTCCCCACCCTCTCCCCCCAGCTGTCCTTCCGTCCATTGTAAATAATTCAAACAATTCCTGCCATAGAAAGAAAGCAGCGTCACCCCTCTCTCCTCCTTGGAGCGTGGAGAAATAGCTGAAGGATGACAAGACTGCCACAGCTCTGTCGCCCCCAGGTGTGGGATGCTGTCCTGGGACTCCACGAATTGCAGGCAGAGAAGTCGCCTTTGCTCTGTGTAGCTTATTCAGCCATTTCAGCGTGTGGGAAAAGAGACTTCTGCTATGTTGTGATTTCAGCTGACTGTTCTTTTCTGTGAAAACACTGGCAAATAATCGTTAGAATGCATTTGTTCTGAGATTTCTCACTTTTTTCTTTCAGTTGAAATCACATTTATGTCATTTTATGAATTTTCGCTTGGATATCTTTGACAGTAATTGAAAGCAAAAGCAGCAGAAAGTGAATGTAAGATAGATACTTTATTTTTTATGCCTTATGAGAAGTAGAGAAAACAGGACAAAAATAAATCTAAAAGGTGGAAAAGAAATAACAACTCTCCTGTTTTTCCACAGGTATTTAATGGAAAAGCAAGCTTAGGGAGTACAAGCACATTTTTTTCTTCTGAAGCTATGTGTATTTTCCTATTAAGGAAAAAAAAGTAAGAGCATGTGGGAGTTTACTCATTTGGTCTTTTTTTTTTTTTTTTTTTTCCTTAAGAAGAAACTTTGGAAAAAAAAAGTATCCCTACTTTTTTCTGTCTGTCCTCTGTATATCCCTCGGTAGAGGAATCCTTGCTGGGGACATGCACTTGCAGTGCTACAGCTCTGCACCAGGGTGAGAAACCATCCCAGTGCCAGCATGGCTCAGGGGACACCTCCTGTCTTCCTCCAGATCTGAGTGGTGGCCCCAAACTGAGAAGGGTGTCTTGGATGGAGGGGCAGATGCTCAGATTAAGCTGGCTGAAGCATTGTTGGGCTCCTGACTGTTTAGCTGAGGGAGGCTAAATCTGGTCCTAGGACTGCATTTAATTTGTGCACTCACCAGGCAGGGGTCAGTCACACAGCACAGATGCTGGGGAGGAGGCAGCCTGTAACCTCATGCCCATGGCTGGGGCTGAGGGGACCACAGGCTGCACCAGACTTTTGGGCAGGGATTTTCCTGAGGTTACCTTCACTGCAAGAGTGTACACAACTATAACATGTGGAATCAAGTCACTAATAGAAAGACACCATTTCCAGATTTCCTCTCATACCAACATGCCAGCTTTCTCTTTACTGGGGCTCAAACCACTAGAGAGACAATGATCAAGTTTTCTGGTTTGCTAGAAAAATATTTTATCTTGAATTTGTCACTCCTGGTCATGGAGAAATTGTCCCAGCTCCTGGTAAATCATTCTAATGATTAGTTACTCTCCATGTAAACACTTCAGTGTTTACATGATAAAAGAGAGCTTTTGTCACTGACTTTAACTTGTACTCATTTCCTCCTACTTCCTACTTCACTTCTTTGTTCTTTCTGCTTCCTCATCTCATTTTACTCTCAGCTATTGTTTGTCATCTTCCCCCTTAGCCTCACTTCCTACCCAACATCTATTGTTTGTCTTCTCAGCCTTTTTCCCCTTCCACTCCTTCTCCCTCTTCATTTCCTCTTACAACATCCTCCTTTTTCAGAATTTATCTGCTCTGTAGAATTTCACTGGGTCCGACCACAACCATGGCACAAAGCCTCCTGTGATTCACCAGCAATCTGCTGCTCAACCATAATGAAACCTTGTCCCAAACAAAATTCCATCATGCGAGAGGAATTTCCTGCATGGAAATTATATTTTTGGGTGAGAAGGGCATTTCTCCTGTGGTAACTCTCCCCAGCATCCTATTATTTGCAAAGCCAAAAATTGCATTTACTTCAGTACAAGGGAATGGCAAACAGGGCCTTTTGGGGTGGGAAGAAGTGGTGCAAACTACTGATAATCAAGATAAATCAAGCCATGACGTAGAACATAAGCACGATGCTCCATTCAATTCAGCAAGGGAGCTCAACTTGTTCAGCGCTGTAGGTTATTTTCCATTTGTAATTAGAGCAACAAAGAAACAGCCTTTCCCTGTTCTGCTCCATCAGCACAGCCCCAGCAAACATCCTCATTTTCAATAACTCTTCCCCTTTATCTCACTCTGCCTGATGCCTAATAAGCTGATTGCTATTTACTTTGGACCAACAGCTAATCTGTTAATGATTGATTTTAAATTTTTACAGCCATTTGTCTTTGGCAGGACTTGAGAGTGCAAGCAGCCGTCTTTCCTACCTGATGAATTGGCTTTTCTTTAAAAAAAAAAAAAAAATAAGATTTAAGTCAAAAGCCTTCACTGTTGTGTTTTGCTGACAAACAGCTGACACAGAGCAAGCAAAGCTTAGAAAAAAAGGGTAAATCTTCATCCAAAAATTCAACAGCCTTCAAAACTATGAGCAAATAATATCAGTGGACATTTTGTTAATAGTTGTAAAAGGATAAAGCTCTACTTATGAAGTAAAACATAATTGTACCGTAAATTTCCAGTCTTTAAAGTTCTTAATTAGCAAAACTGATGCTCGTAACAAGGGCTGGGTAGGGAATAAGAACTAGAACAGCTACTGTCCTCCAAAATGATCTAAACTGTATACCATATGATACATGTATTACCATGATATATGTCTAAAAGTAAATTTAATTTCCCATTAAAGAACTGCCAAATAGACAGTAGTTATTTTAATTGGTACAACACGGAAGAGTGGGGCAGTTTAATCGTTGATTCTAAAAATGGAAATGTGAATAATAACAGCTTAGCCTGTATATTCTGAAAAGAATGGGAAAAATTCTATACCAGGAAGCTATGCATATTTATAAATGTTGTTTCTTCAATGAGCCACTTAGGGATAGGCCCTGCAAGGAAATAAATCATGCTTAGAATGCCTATAGTGTGTCACACCCATAGATTTCAAAGCACTTCACAAACCTAGGCAAGTTGTGTGATTATCATTTTACAGAGGGGACAAGCCAAAAACCAAAAGTCTCTACCAAATATACCAAAAATGCTAGCTCCCCTAACATCTAGAAAGATCCAGATCCAGAGTTTGGCTCAGGACTCACCCTGGAAAATAATCCCAACCCAAGAAACCAGTGAAGTTACTTCGTGCTAAGCTATGAGCCAGTTCTAACAACAAATTACTTTTAATCAGTGACTGCCCTCTGTATTTAAAAGTCAACCTCCAAAGCTGTGTATGTGTGTATGTACCTACATATTCATCCAGGATTCAGGCAAATAATGAGGGATAAATGACAGAAACAAGGAGGCAACCTCTCAGGTTGTGCAGCTGCTCCACTGACGATGGAATAGCAGAGGCAGAGAAGGTTGTTTTATCTTCTTCACTACCACCTGACAACCCTGGTACCACAGGTAACCTTCAGCAGGTTTGAGCTAGAGCAGCCTAAGAACTTCTTCCAAGTAGCACCAAAACCAAGCTAGTGCATATGGAAGCTGTGAGCCCCCATTTCCACACACATGCTGTGCATAATTTGACCGGGACTAATGAGTTGTAACCAAACATAAAATCTGCATGCACATTCCAAACGTCTCAGCTCCATACCAAGCTATCCAAAGCTTAGTATCTTCCCCCAGAATTTTGAACCTGTGCTGGACTGAAATGCAGAGGGTCATTCTCTCAAAGAAAATCAACATCAGTGTAACTAATGCAACATTTTGGCAACGCCAGAGCAAACAACCATTTCTACCGAGGCTTTGCATTCCACCGACTGGCTGCAAAGCACCAGAAAGGAAATGGAGAGCTGTTTGAAGGATGGAAGCTCTACTGTCATTAATATTTTAGATGCCACAAGACGTGGAAGCTCCATCTGCTGTCAGCAATATCATGGAGAGAATCAAGGCGACTTGGGAACAGGACTCTCGGGCATACACAATGGTCTATTGACCTTCTGGTGAAGCAGATACCGTGTGACAGAGATTGCCTATCTCAGCAGACAGAATGGAAACAGGAGAAAGTGTTAAATATAACCAGGTAGACAGTGATGAATTGACATGCTGAAAAATCGAACGCTTCAGTAATCAGCCTAAGGATCTGATATCAACAACATTTTTCAGTTTTGTCCGAATTCATTGAAAGGTGCAGTTTAGCAAGCTCACTTCTTGTTGGTAAGACCTTTCATCTTTATGCAGGTTTTCTGATTGGATTCCAGGACGTCATCACTGGGCTCCGTGTCGTTCCTGTTCTTTGCATAGAAAACAGAGAAAACATTTGCATGAGAGCAAAGTGTCCTGAACAAACCCAGAATCAGGGAAATGGCTTGACTTGCAACATCAATTTAAAAGCATTACTTTTTCTTACTTCCAAGTGAGAAGTTAAGGCCAAAATCAGTCCCAGCATTTACAAACATGGTGGTACAAGTGATTTCCAAAACGTATCTGAGGTCTTTATTGGACATCAAGGAAACATCAAACTGAGAAATGCCCAGTTAGAGGAGAGGTGATGTGCAGGGCCCTCTCTCTGTGTTGGAGGTGAGTTCCTCCCCCACAGCTCTGAGTTCTTCCCTTGGATGAAAGCTGTTTACTGAAAACTTGAAAGAATGAAATACTGCAGGTATATTTAGCACTCTGAAGCTTTTGTCACTATAATTCTAATTACAGAACTCTAATGAATATCTTTATGGCTTCATTAAATCTTTGGGATATTTATATTATCCAAAGAAATTATCTCCATCCATTAAGAGTGCATAAATCCTGAAACAGAACTTTAAAAATTGCTATGGATATGCTTATTTCATTGCAAAGCACATATAGAGAATTTAAAGAAATCCATTAATAGGATTATGTACCTTTCTTCTAAAATATATTTTTAACATAATATTTTATTACAGAGGTCTGACTACTAGCAAAAAACGCAGGAAAGAACATTCTAAAGTAATTACTTAGATGGTCAAATGGACAAAAATTATTCAGCTAATGTTTGAAAGATCTTTCATAAGGGAAAAGTTTAGTGTACTTTTCATCTGTATAAAGAAGCCAGCTTGCCTTCACCTCTAAATTAAATGCTAGGGGCACAAATGTCAAAATCTGAAAGTTTAAAAAAAAAGAAAAGAAGGATTTCCTTTCAGGGTATATTTGTCTCAGGCATGTGCACAGGAATTAAAGGTTCTCAGAACAGCTACAAATCACACATGCAGAACACTGGTTTTTCAACAATATTCACAGTTTTCATGGGACTGATTCTGCTACTTAGACAAGAAGGCTGATGATGCCGCTTGATATGCTGTTGGGCAGCTGTGTTACTCTTCAGCTGCCACACCAGAAGTGTACAGGTCTCCCACAGATCCTGTGTCATCCCAGCCAGCCTGAACAGACCCCTTTAAGTGGTCAAAGACATCTCCAATGGAACAGGACAGTCATGTGTGGATAAAAAAATTTCACCCTGATTATCTTCATAAGCATCTCATGAAGCTTTAGCCCAGAAAGTATAATGGACCTCAGTCCTATGGAGCTTTCTTCCAGACATTCAATGGAAAGTGGGCCTTACCATCTAAGAACATTTCTGAGGTATAGATGGTTTTCTTGCAAGCCTCAGTCCTCAACAATGTTCCTCTCTCCTTCCTCGCCTCTGTTGAAAACTGAGCCTCAGGTTCTTCCCTCACCTGGCCCTTTCAGATCCTGACTGCCAAACTGAAATAAAGAAAGAAATTTTCCTTTCCCTTTTCCTTTCATTTCTCAATATATTTCCTGCCTGGACTTCCCATTCTTCTGTCATATAGCAGGGCTTCATACTAATTCATGCTCCAGAACAATCTTGAAGGAATTAATTTTAGAGGAAAATAAAACAAAAATAATCACCAGGAGGGCACCTGCTATACTCCAGCTGCTAATAGGTATTCAGTCTTAGGGGGAAAGCTAGAGTCCATTTTAAGTAAAACCCCAAAGAGCACAAAGCATGTGGATAATGTCCTCAGCACTGACTTTTATACTGCATATCCTGCCCCTATTGGGTGGCACTACTTGCTCAAGTACACATAGCATGGAGAGCTATCCACACCTAAAAGACAACAAAAAAAAAAACCAAACCCAAAAAATTGAGGCACCTCGGGGAAAACCAGAAATTTAGAGCTCTGTCTTTCTGTTGCCCATGTTCTTCATCTCTCTTAACAGAAACAGGTACCATTTGTTGTGTTTTACCTCTGCCACATTGAACTTAACAGTAGTGCTTCTTTGGATTTCAGTACACTAGGGACTGGCAGAAATGCCTCAGAGGTAAGAGGCTCAATGTGGTCAGTTTATTAAAACAGTCATAAAATTACTTTTTAAGAAGTAAATACCATGGGCAGTGTAAGAGTTCTTGTCTCTTTATGTCTTCAAAGCAAGGCTAAATGCCTTTCTGGACAATGTTGTTTAACCAACTACAACTTATGCTTTAGGATATTTACTTTCCCTTTGGAAGCTTTGCTTGTTTTGCTTTTTGGTATTTCAGTTTCATGATGCACATATTTAAGAGGGAAGAAGTGAAAGAGACTGGCTAAAAATGGAGGTTGGCTAAAAATGGAGATAAGACTATGAGAGGAATCTTCTTGAGCATGGAGAGCCTTTAAAATTATCAAAAATGGGCGAATTAACAGTAAGTATGCACATCACAGTTTAACACTAGCCTGGCAATTACAAGACAGAAAATTAACTTTATCCTGGCCCAAACCAGGACAATGCATACCAAGTGCTAGGGATGTTTGCAGTAGTAATGAAGAAATGCAGAGTTCATCTCACAGGAATCAGATTCAGTGTTTTCTCCCTTAATGCAACAAGGACAACACCCCAGTGTTTGGGATCCTCAAAGCTAATCATCAGCCTCATGCTAATCATCAGTAGCCAGCTGAGATGGGCTGCCTTAAGCATTTGTGTTGAGGTAGATTGTGAAGGAGCCAAAGTTAGATTTTGTGAGCAGCATTTCCAAGGAAGTATTCCCATTTTGGAAGACCATTCTTTCTGTATTTTTCCATATTCCCAGTAGTTCCTTAGGAAGTGTCCCCTTCTGTCCCCTACAGACTGTGCTGGGTGCCAGCCTGCAGCCCCAAAGGGGTCACTCAAGACCCCAGTTTCCTACCATGACTGGTATTTTGCAGGAGCTAATGGGGTTGTGACTACCTTAGCACTAAATACCATCTATCAGTTGATCTTCTGCAGCGGGAGGACAAAGTGTTTGAACAACTGCTGATAATTTTTTTTTATGCTTCGTATTTCTTTGAATGAATCATGAGCATACTGAGTATCTGTCATGATTTGTTTCTCAAAATCCTCATCTGAGTTATCAAAATTGTCAGACCTTCATGGAGAGGAAGCTTCTAGGAATGGAGAGACTGGTGTAGCTCACTCTTGAAAATCAGCTATTAAAATCCTGGGAAAGCTAGACTCTTACCTCATGACTTAAGATATATGGCAATTGATCAGACATTCCTGATCCTTTTAAAAATTATTAAAGTAGTGGTATGTGTACTACAATAAAGTGATATCTTCAACAAAATGGCAAATTTCAGTAATTTTGTCATTCCAGGAATATAAACAGAAAAAGCTATTTTGGATTTAAATTCTCAAACATGAGTGATGATCTCTGGACCTTCCTCTGGGGTTCTTTTGAGTCTCAGTAGCATGTGCTTTACCTCTGAAGACAAAATGAGGTCAGACTTCACTTTCTATGAAGGTAAAATTATGCAGAAGATGGAAATACTCTTAATATTCTTAATATGCACATTTTCTCTTGACTGTCAGGAGTCAAGGAATTTAAACAGTCCAGAAAATAATATATTATAATGGAAAATTTTATAATGAACATCAGTGGACCTAAGAAGCCAATATATTGCGACTTTAGGCAGCCTTTCACCACAGAGTCCAGTTGTCAATGTATAATATATTAATTTAAATAGTAATCACAGTCAAAGAATTTTTCTCCTTCTCAAATAAATGTATTCAGTGTGTTACGAGTTTCCTCTGAGAGACCTCTGTGGAGGTTGATGGGACTCCAGTTTTAATTGTATTTTTAAAATTTTATATTTCTTTTTTCAGTCGTCTCCTAGAGCCTTCCACATCATAGTTACTTATTAAAAAATCAAGCTTTCCAACATATTTTCCAATGCTAAGGACAAATCTACCTACAAATGGTAAAAAATATCTGGATCACTTTAAGTCATTAACAGGTACAAGGGCTCTGCACTTAGTAATTCCTGTTCCAGTGAAACTTTCCATAGGTCTTCCTCTTACAGGAAAAGCAGGAAAAGAAGTGTGAATAAATGCAGCTTGACAAAAAAGGATGGGTTTTTATACCAACAGCTTATTTGCTTTAATAGTTGTTGTCTTAGGCTTACTTTTAGAAATTTACTGTTGAGGCATCTTCTTCTGCCTTCAGGTGGAGCTGTGGCAAGGTTCACTGAAATACTGAACAGCTTAATCCAAAAGTTGTGGGTTTACATAGGTTGATATCAAGCAAATGTTGATTTGAAGATCCTTCAAGTCTTAAAATACTGTCACTCACAACATTCTGTGAAAATAGGACATCAACCTGGTAATTCTGATCCCAGGTATATTAGTTTATGGTTTTAATACTGTCCTGTGTTTGACTTCATCCCATTAAATTTTGTACCATATCCCCTCCAATTTCATCCTAATATAGAAATCATTTTAACTCCTACAAAAACCCATAGGAAAATGCAGAAAGGAAATATAAACCAGAACTAATGTTACACTGAGACATAAAAAGTGTCTTACAATTTCCTACAGCTACTCCTCCTGTACACTGAAATTGTCCCCGTGTTACTTTCTGCAGAAACAGAACTGTGTCTGTGGCAGCTGCCCTTTTCCAGACCTGCTCATTTTCCATTTTCCCCTCATGTTCCCATCACATGCACTGACCTTTTGCTCTCAGTCATCTGCGCATTCCTTCTTCTGGGCAAGAACCAGCTCCAAGATTTAGAATGCAAAGCCAACTCGGAAATCATTGAAATATCTGCTTTAGCAGGTTCAGAAGGGAAATTCCCTATATGAAGTGTGGCTTAGTCATCAGACTCCTTTCACCAGCATGGCCAGGGGGTCTGCTGTTTGGATGGAATCAGGTAGAACCAACCACATGGAGTAGATAAATAGTCACGGCCCAGAGACAACCTGTTTCTATCTTCAGTCTATTGATTTTTTGTTTGTTTGTTTGACTCTGCCTCTCCTGGAGTTGCATTTGCAATTTGATTTTTTAGCCACCCTAACTTTTTCTCTGCTCCAGAAATTCTAAATCTTGAATAGCTGAAGGTAAGTGGTGACTCAAAATGCTACAAATGACAGGCGATTTCTGGACTATAAGTAATCCATAACAGACTATGGCACTCCAGTCTTCTTCTCCTTCATAGTCTTCAAGGATACTGCAAAAGAACTACATAGTCCTACCTTCAACCTGTTAAACCATTGCTGTTGGGTGGGAGAAATATTAAAGACTCTTTTTGGTCCCAGCTGCACTGTGGTCACAGGTTTATTAAATCATTTAAACTACATCCCAGTCTCCCCATCTGTTCAGGGCGAGGTTTACAGCTGTTGGAGAAGCATTTTTTTGAGATGCAAGCCACAGAATAAATACTCATTATTATGGTTTGGGTCTTCATTTACCCTGCCCATCCTGCTCTGTACTAGAACTTTGCTCTTTTGCATAGGAAATCGATCTGTACTTAGAATAAATCTTCCTCAGTTTGAGCCTTGGTTCTCTGGATGACAGTAACAAAATGTTAGAGTGAGAGTCCTGCTCTGGATGAGGAAAGGTACACACACACAAAATGTATAAAAGTGCCCTTATCCACAGATTTTTATATGAACCTATGTATGCATGTGCATACAGAAAGAGAGGCCACCCAGACTACAGACCTGCATCACTGAAGACATTCCTCAATTGGTATGAAGGATGAGAACATCACTGTAGTTCCTGTAGCACCCAAAAATGCACCCATGTGACTTAAGTGGGGCAATTTTGGCTCTTCCATTAGGAACCACAACAGCTCTGGTCTCAGTGGATCTGCACAAGACACTGTCATTATCCCCGGATCATTGACACCATAGACCAAAAAAGCTCCAATCCATCGTGTCAATGTGCACTTAGGGAGTCCTTAATCCATGGATCATTGGGATATGTTGCTGTAAAATCTCTGTAGGAGATGTTATGGCGCAGTGAGTCAATGCACACTTAGGGACTCCTCCATTTGTGAATCATTTACAGTGCATCGTGCCAATTTTTACTCAGGGAGCCCTTAATCTGCAGGTTGGGGCATTTAGAGTAGCCTTGTATACTGGAAATACTTGTTGACTGACTGTTATGGTGGAAACAAAAGTTCACTTTCCTAAATAAGTTCCAGTTTGCTCAAAAAAGGAGCTCCTGAAGGCATATGAATTCCAGTGGTGCAATGATGTATCGTGCCATGAAAACTCGTAACGTGCTGGGGTTCTAGGGAATCTTTCAAAATCTCATTGTAGGAACAAAGGTCAAAAAAAGCTGCAGCTGAAACCTGTGTGGTTTTGACCCTCCTGGAAGTTTTTAAGAAATGCTTGAAGCAGTCTTTTTTTAACATGCTGCTTACAAAATAAATTAATCCCACGGGTCTTGTCTGCTAAAGGATCATTGATCATTTTCATAAGAGCACAGAAAGTATCCTTTTCTGCAAATAATGAGTGAGTTGCTGATCCAAACATGAGACTACTGAGGCAGCTAAATATTTACCAGGGCGATGAATTTTTTTAAGTGGCCTTCAGTTTCACATTTCACATCTGACAACTTGCAGATTCCTAGCTACCTAAGTGACATCTGCCCATCAGGCCTAAAAGCTGTCATTTGCTTCTGCAGGGCTGTAACCACGAGTGGGTCCAGCTACGGAAAGCAAAGTAAAGACAGCCCTCCTTTTAAGTATCCATCCCCCAAGTCTTGATCCTGGTATAAATCACTGTCATTCCATTGACTTCAGTGGGCTTATGCCAATTAACACCAGCTGACAGCCTAGCCCCATATTTAGTAAAAGCTCGTTTCCAAGGCTAATGGGGTTGATTCAGACCTTTTGCTTACCAGGCAGCTTTGCCACAGGGAATTTATTTTTATTTCCCCTCAAAATGGACGTAGAAATCACGAAAGGCCCATTCTGACTGCCTTGTTATTTAGCATCCTGTGGTTTCTTTTATGAGGACAAGGTATGACTGAGATATCCCCTGCCAACACCCCCATGGCACTGGTAAACATAAGGGCTGAGTACCACTTGGCTGCTGCCTCCCTCCTGGCTGCATGGACAGGTCACACCACGCTCTGCCATTCCTCTGCCAAAGGGCCTGGTGGGCACGCCAAACACGAACGTGCAGTCTTCATCTCCAGCTCAAGCAGAAAATCCACCTCCGTTTCATAGATTCCTTTTGGTTGGAAAAGACCTTGAAGACCATCAGGTCCAACTGTTAACCCAGCACTGCCAAGCCCACCACCATGTCCCTGAGCACACCACCTACATGTCTTCTAAACCCCTCCAGGGATGGTGACCCTGAGCACCTCCCTGAGCAGCCCATTACAGTGCCTGACAACCCTTTCAGTGAACAGATTTTTCCTAATATTCAATCCAAACATGCCCCGGCACAACTCGAGGCCATTTCCTCTTGTCCTATCCCTTGAAGCCTTTCCCTTTCTTTTGACCACAGTGCAACAAGACATTCAACCTGGGATTAACATGTTGCCTTGGGGAGCTCCTCCTGCAGATTTGGCAGGACCGCTGCCGCGGGCAGGGCTGTGGTGTGACCATCCCAGGGCACAAGCCATCCATTGGCACTTGTCCCGTGACACCCGGTGGGTACAGGCAGGGCAGGCAGGTGTGATCCAGCCCTGGAGTGTGGGCAGCAGAGTGCAGGCAGCCCCAGCTGCCTGTTCCCTGACTTGGAAACAAAAGCACTTGACAGGGGCAAGAGTGCAAGCGCAGCCTGAGCTGGGGAGCCAGCGGAGCAGTAATCCAGGGAGTCAGTAGATCAGCTGTGGGGATGGAGGGAGAGCAGGGGGGGTGGATGGCGGTGGGGAGGAGGGGGGAGAGCTGGCAGGTCTATTTGAATATCAGGCTCTGCCACACTCAGGGCTCTGCTGACAACTTCATTACCTCCACATATAAAAATGACTGCAGGGTAATGCAAATGGCTTTCGTGTCGTACACTCGCCTGCGTTCTGCGTGCCGGCTGCAGGCCGAGGAGACCTGGCGATGGAGCCTGGAGGCAGACAAGCTTTTGTCCAATTTAATAGGATATCTTTTCAAGGCATAATCCTCCCCTCCCACTCCCCATGCATTATGGAGTCCGGTGACCTGGCTCTTCAAGAAAGGGAGGGAGTGGGGGGCTGTCTCCAGCTTGACCTCATCTGTCAATCACAGGAGAAAGAAAGCAGAGGGGGCAGAAGGAGGGAGGGATGCCTATCTATCTATAAGAAATTTCTAATGAATGTTAAGCAAATTTCCTACAGCCTGACACGGTGATCTAATTAATATTATAGAAATGTCGACGGAATATCATTCCACAGATAGGATTTATCACCTTGAACTGCTGCATAACTGATGGTGAAGGAATGGGCACCCCCGTCCCCCCTGATGCTGATTAAATTAGACATAAGCATCAATATGTTACTTATTGGAGACTAGAATTTCATGCTATTACTCTTCAGTTAATCAGAGAACTGTATCTTTTTTAAAAAGATATCAGACTCCCAGTTCTGCTTGTCTGATAAAACAGATGAAGGGTTTGACTATACGACGCTCTCTGTGTGGGGGGAGAATTCAGAAAGAAATTCTACCTAAGGCAAGCTGAAAGGTCCTACAAGGACGTAGGGAAAGCTCATACTGAACATACCTGACCCAAAATTCAGGGTGGCATTGATTCAGATGAGAGGAGTAACAACATAATATTATTTCCCCTTTATTGAGAATTAAAAGACTGGTAAGGAGGCCTGCCATTCATTTGCTTGGAGACAAGCCTCTTCCTGCTATATAAAATGTACCCAAGCCTTATTCCCTTGAGCAAGAGCACCAAAGAGTGCCCGAGAGCACCGGGCTGTGGCATAGGTTTGCTGCCTCTTGCCCAAATCAGCCACAACCCTCTGTGCACTGGAATTTACCTACCAAACTCTGGAATTACAGAATAAGCCTTATGTTCCTTCTGTTATTCTGTTATTAACCCTAATTATTCATTATTAGGGGAGTCTTTTGTGTAAATAGTGAATTCCTCTTCCAGCAGTACTACATAACACCTCAAGTTGCTTGGTTTTTTTCCTAGACTTCCTTTTTGTTCTGCCTTTATCATCCTTCCTCATAGGATGTGCACAGAAAACAGTTCCTCTGGAGAAGCTTTGTTCTGTGCTGAATGATCAGGTCACCTCAGCACCAGAACAATACCAGTGATGGTACTGGTGGTTGAAATAAGTGACTTTTCCTTTATGGGTTTAATGCCTAGCAAGAATGACTGGGAAAAAAAAAAAAAAAAAAAAAAGCTGGTGTTACTGCCTGTCATTATGTTTTGCTACGGCATGACTATGAAAGAAGGAAAGAAGGTAGAGCTGTTCAAGAATGTGCATCTAGGTAAAATGGGATGAGTCTAAGCATAGGAGAACTGTGACAGAATATCAGGAAACATTTCCTCACAGTGAGGCCTTCAATCGTGTAATGGTCACCCCAGGGAAGTGATAGAAGTCTTGGCACTTGAGTAATTTAAAATTAGAGTGGGTAAAGCACAGGGGAATATCCTGTTGGGAGCAATCCTGTATTGATAGTTGAATAGGCAGAGTCACCTAATTGGTCTTTTCAGGCAGAAGAGGGAGTCTGCGATGACTGATCTGTCCCTTAGGCATTAGGTTGCAGAATGACCATTTTGCATCACTAAATGCCTGTTCCTGATTTTCTGGTTGGGCAGTTTAATGCATTTCTAAGCTTGAATAGCAGAGATGAATATTGTTGCATCCTATATGGGGCACAAAAACGTTAAGCTTGAAAGAAGCTCTTAGGGCGGATAAGAGGATTTGTGATTCTGATCCAAAGCGTTGTGATTAAAATCTAACACTGTGATGCAAAATGTAATTAATTGCTGTCAGTGTCTTTTTGCCTAGGGTTCGATTTCACAATCCGTTTAATTTTGCACCGCTACCCAGAGCAGCAACCCTCCCACCCCACGGAGCCAGCAACCTCTACCTTCCCAACTTCTCCCTGGTGCCAGCGCTAGCGACTGTGGGGCTGCATGGTCAGCTAGATCTCTAAAAATGAAAAGTTACTCTGTGACACCCCCCAAAGACTTGTGCTCAGCCAAATCAGCTCTCCAAGCAGCTGCCTGCTGAGCTGCGTGGATGCTGAGGCCAGCAGAAGCCAGGGATACGGATACACAGCTTCAGGTTGCAGGCTTTCAGTGACAGCCCAGACTTAGGTCAGCTTCTGCTGATCAGCAAATCCAGCTGTCCTTACTTCGATGCTTCAGAAAAATAAGACAAAACCAGCATAAAAACTTTGCTGTGGTCGTGTGTTCAGCCTTGAAGAGCTCAAGCTACCCCAGGGCCATCGTGTGGTGACCTCCTCTCTAAACTCCCCAGTGGAAGTCAGACCCCACACAGATGAATAGTGTGGAATTCAGCTCATCTCACCGAGCAGCCCAAAAGTTCATCTTCCAGCCTGAGCTTTCTGCAGCCCAAGAAGTGAACGGGTGTCTCCAGAGAGTGATTCACCTCCCAGATTTTAGGCTTAGCCTCAAGCACCAGTTTCAGGCTAGGATGAATCACAATGACTGTGGAGGGAGCCCAGATGACTAATTCAGACTAGAGATCTAATTTTCAACAGCAAAAGTGAGCTGGGGTGAATGCCTTTCTGTGGATATAGAGAATTAGTTCCTGAAGTACTTGTGCTAACGATAAGCTTCAAAATGATATTGAAATATTGTTTTAAATATACATTTAGCAATCAAATCTTCTTTTGGAGAGGGAGCTCTGAAAAATACCTTTTGGGATTGAGAAATGTTCTTTGTGGTCCCTTAATGACAGTTCTCTGTCTCAAACAGGTGTTTCATCTCTCTCGCCCATTTTTTTTCAGACCCCGAGAGGCATAAACTCGCAGACTAATTTTGTTTTGTTTTTTATTAAATAGAACCTTTTTTCCCTTAATCTGCAAAAAAGAAGAAACAACTTGATTGTGAGCGAAGGAAAAGGGGTGGGGAGAGTGATATGGGCCACAGCCCTGCTGATGAAGCCATGTAGTTTGGCAGGGCCATGCAGCTCCTCACTCAGGTCCCCCACCCTTGGTAATACATTCCGGTGTCTGATTGTGCAGACCAAACCACCCCATCATCCAAGAAACACTGAGATGCAGGGCTCCACTCAAAATGGATGGCACAGGGATGGTTACACCTAGCTACAAACTTGGGCCTCTAAATGGTGAGGTTTCTGCTGCATATATGACATAGGAAGACACACACCCTGTGGAGGCTGTGGCTCTGAGACCTACGCCAACGCAGGAGATGACAACACGAGCACGCAGACTGTATCACCCACCATTTTGTACTGCCTGTGTCCTACCCCCCTGACAAATGCCCAGACACACTTACACTTGTGTGTACATATTCATTCATAAATATACTCAGTCCTAAAACACCAACAGATAAATACAGTGCATTTCTTCCCTTTTAAATCTATAGGAACTCCTGTGTCCTAAGGAAAGCAAGACGGAGGGTATAACACTGCCTTTAAACAACACAAAGCTGCAGAAAGCCTCTGCTTTGATGGCTGTCTGTTTGCAGTGTGATGATACAGTGCACCTTCCCAGCACAACTTAATGACTGCTCTTATTACAGATTTAAAGCAGAGATGAGGAAAATGTATAGTAATTTACTAACATTCTTAAATGATGGAATACAGTAAGTGAGGAATTATAACTTTCCTTTTCAGCAACTGCTCTAACCTACACTAATGAGTAGACTGTTAGGGATTTTCTTCACTTAGCATTTCTCATTATTAATAAATTTTGCACTGACAACTATAAAGTGAACACTTTGGATTTATGCACCTAACCTAATTACATATGCTGCATGTACGCATTTCATTATTTACTTGACAGATTCATTCCTTGATACCATAAATAATTAAAGAAGGATCAAATATTAACAATCAGATACGTGTTAATTCTACTCAAATCTGGAGAAACAAACACATTTTGGTTTCTGTTCAATAAAAATAGAATAAAATGCTTTAATTAGAAGAATATAAAAAAATAAAGTTCTTGAATGTCATTTTTATTTTGTATATAGCAGAAACTAAAATGTCCAGCTGGTCTCTAGTCCCTTTACCAGAATGCACATAGTAATTTTAGTAAGTATAATAGGATAGTAATTCCTTTTTGACAGTTTTAAATGAAACATTTTGGTTTAGTGTTTGTCAGGCAATCTGAGGGGAAGGTGACTCTGTAAATGTGAAGTCTGATTCTGTTGCCATGAAGGTCAACAACAAATTCCTACTGACTTAGGTATCACGGCATCCATCCCATTATTTCCTACACATGAGAAGTTCATTTTTCTCCAAGATAAAACCCCAAACTCCCTTCCCCCCACCAAGCACTATCAGCTGAGCAAAGGCCTGATCCTGCTCACCCCTGGGTCCTGGTAGTGCCCAGAGGTAGCCAAGAGCCCTGCATGGGCACCACCTCTGGGGTTAAGCCTTGCTGTGAATAAAAGGTGAAACTCTGTTCCTGCCCCTGTAATACTTCTGATACATCCTCTCTGTAGGCATCCTACTCTGTTTTTTTTTTTTTTTTTGGAGTTTTCTGCACAGGGTGTTGCACATCAGGCAAGGCAACGTTCCCTGGCCCAGGAGCCTGCCAGATCCTTGTAGCACCTCCAGTACCAGGGCTGGCTGGTGGGGCGAGAGCTGCCAGACAGCAGTGTGGGTCTTTTGGGACCTCCAGAGTCAGATCTCTTCCCATAAGAGCTACTGGTTAAGCTTTGAGTTTTAATTAAATCTTCGGGCGAATTATTTGTGATGGGAAGCTGTTCCGAGTCACAAACCTATACGAACTGTCCTGACTGCTGTGCAATTTAAACTGAGGTTTAAATATTTTTATGCACATTATTCAGTATCTCCACTTGATCAAAAATATTCTCCAATTTGAACAAATTTACTTTTGGATATCACATCCCACAATTTTATCATTTTAAAGGTGTTAAAAATTCATAGATTGCCACATTATTCATCATGCAAGATTAATGCCAGCCTGACAGGTTTTGCAAAGATCTGTTTTTTTTTTATTCTAAGTGCATATACCATATCTGTATGAGATGTACCTTGGTTGTTGAATATTGATTATTCACATCTCCTTTCTTGTTTCTGATGCTAAAGAGAGAATATTAGGGTGTGATTGTCAGGGTTAGTGTCTTTCTGACCTACACATGTACTATTAATAATTTATGAGTTGATTTGAAATAGATCTCTGTGAAATGAGCTGGCAATAAGCAGGGCTGTCTAAAATGACAAAGATTCAGAACAGGGCAACTCATGTACATCAGCTTCCCGGCTTCAATCTGAAAACAAAATGAAACAAAAACTCAATATGCTTGATGTGGTAGTTAGGGATTTATTGTTTGAATACAGCAAGCAAAATCACTGCTCCATATTAAAAGTTATGTCTGAGTGATGCAATTTATATATTAGTCAAACTTTCTGAAGTATTATGCTTATTCAACTTCATAAATTTATACACATATAGGATGCAGAAATGATCAATAAAAGGCATGGCAATCTGTTGGTCAAGCCTGCAGTTGCATGTCAAGCATCTGCTTGCAAATACAGAGCTGGCTGACAGACTCCTGGTTCCATTTAAGAGTTGTCTCCCCAAACCCAAAGAAGACAACAATAGCAAATGTCAAGATCTGAAAATGCAATTGCTGGATTGGCTTGAGGTTGCCTAACATCTAGTGGGAACTCCTTGGCAATTAGCATTACTTTTTTTTTTTTTTTTTTTTTTTTGCTTTAAAAGCCTTCTTCCCTTACACTTTACCTTTTCATTTAGGAAGCAGCCCTGTTTATGACTTACTGAGGCTGCCTGGATCACATTTAAAAGGGATCCTCAGAAGCAGACCTGGGAAAGGCAGTCTGTATCCCAATAACTGATTCCAGGCATGCTCCAACAAGGTGCCTTCAGCAGATCTGCTCTCCATCTGAGCTGCTTGTGGAGAGGAAGGGTGTCCCCTGGCAAGGGGTGGTGAGACCACTGCATGTCCCACCAGAAGAGGGGTGCCCACCCTCTGGGACCACCCAGTGCAGTCTTAGGTACAACAAGAGCAAGTAGGACACACCTAAGAAAATATGACAGGGCTGCCCACTGATTTCAAAAAGCACTCCTAGTTATTCCTCAGCAACACCAGCTCTCTGCCAGCTCACCCAGGAGAAACACACCTAGCAAACCACAGCCCTCATCACCAAGCATTGGGATTTTCTGTGTTTACCTTCTTTGTTTCTTGGCCACTGGGCTAAATGTGTTTGTTGGTCACTGACAAGGTGCATTTCAGGTTTCCTTGTCAGATGCACTGCTGTGATTCTGAGCCTTTAACCTGGATGGAAATATGGCATATAGGAGGGTTTTTTAAATGCCATGCAATACAAAAACAAATGTAAAAGTCTAGATGATCTTACCAGGGAGGACTTTAAACAGCAAATACCTAATAGATAGGCACAGGGAAACTACTAAATACCTCATTACAAATCTGAAATAAAGATGTTCAACCAAGGAAATTACACTGAGCAGCACAAGGCAGAGCAGCACAGAGCAGTGTGTCAGAGTCTCGGGGGTGCTATGGTGACACAGAGACAATGAAACGAGATGACACCAGCTCTTCTCAGTGGGAGGGTTTTCTCTTTCTGTCTCCTGGGAATTTGGTTGCACATCCTTTGTAGGAAACCTTTCCACCAAAAGTGGCAGAAAGCCCTTTGGAAGTCTTATTAATATTCTTTTTCGTTGCTGTAAAGTAGACAGGAGATGACAGTTGCCTTATTGTGAGGAAGGGAAGAGCAAGGGGCTAACACCAGTGACTGACATACTCCAGTAAAACTGCATCGCTGGCATCTCAGAGCAAGAGATGAATCAGGAGGGAGAATCAACTCATAATCCCAAACCCAGACGGCAGCCAAAGCAGCTATTTATTATTTGTGGTATGGAGCACCAAATGCCTGCTTCCCAGACAAATCGAAGGGCAAGGTCCTTGCCCTGAAGAACATACAATTTATGCAGTCGACCCTGTGAGATGCTGTGGGGCCTCCTGGGAAGAGCTGAGAAATTTCATCTCAGGATCATTTTGGCACGTATTGGGAGGTCTTGCCTCTCTTGCTAACACAAATGGTTCTTTTGACCCTGGGGGATGGCTTCTGTAAATGAGGATGGTTTGGTTGTTAATCTGTGACTTGTGAAAAGTAGAATCCTTTATCTGCCTGTAGAGTTTCTGCATGTGCACAGTATCGATGCCTGCCTAACTAAGAAGGGAGCCTCAGATCTATCAGTGGAGCTGCAAAGCACCGTGCATTGAAGTCTCAGAATTTGGTAGGCATCTCTCAGCAAACTCCAAAGCACCGTTTCCTGCAGGGAAAGCTGAGCAGGGCAAAACCACATCCAAGTGGGGCAAAAAGGGAATGACAAGAAGCAGGTGACTCCCCTGCTGGTGACATCCCTAACATCACCCACAGCCAGAGCAGTTCCCCTTGGCTGAGGCAGATGAGATTGAGCAAGGGTGTCCTCATTGTCCTCCCTGTTACAGCATAGAGAGAAACAGAGAATTGCCTGAGGATCCTTTTTTAGGAGCTGCATTTCACTTTTTACAAAGCCAACTCTTTGAGGTCTCCTTCCTGAATTATTATCACACAGGAATTAGGGCACTGCCTCCAAATAAATTTCAGGATCACCAGTGAGTGCAAGCATATCATCACTGCTGCCATGAACTGGCTATCCCAATTTTTCACTGCCTTTAACATTCAGGCCTATACTTCCTTGTGTTTCACCCAGGAAAATCCCAAGTGCTCTTTCTTCAGACCAGAAAATCTTTTGTGAACTCCCAAGCCCTGAAGGAGCCCAGTACACCCTGTTCCTTACAGGATGCAACACATAAGTGCAAATCCAGCTCATCAATCCAAGGAGTTTGCCATCTTCCAAAGGAAACGTAAGCCTCATCTTTTTACAATGGCTGCAGCATCATCCAGGAACAAGCAGGGACAACCCAAACCAAGGAATTTCCTAATGGCTCTCTTCTGTGGGAAAAAGGAAATATAACATTGTACTTCTGGCTTCTGGAAAGAACAAGAACCCTCTTATTTACCGTCAGTGATGTGCTGATAAATGTGCTGTAGGAAGCCATTGTGATTAGCAAAAAACAGGGTGGAAGGGAAGAGCCAGTAAAGTTCCAGGCAATGCACAATGCTCTGTCCTTGGCACAGGCTTCATCTCCTGCTCAGAAGTCATCGTCATTTTGTCCAAACAATGAAGAATCAAGGATAAGCTCAGAGACCCCTTTAGTGAAGTGTCTCAGTCCTCGTAAGAGGAAAGACCTAGTAAGAAGGAAAAAATTGAACCTTAAGAGTTTAATTACATGTGTTGTTGCAATCAAAAAAACGTTAACCTATAATGCTTATATTTGAAGTCAATTTCTGAGGCTCGTGTTTATAATAATATGGAACGCCAGGTCACATATCCCACTGGCAAAATAAATTAATGTGGTGTGAGAAGGTTTGCTGCAATCAGATGAACAGGCAACACAACTTTGGTATGAGAAGTTTAAGCCCAGGTTTGCAGCTCTTATTCACACAAATGGCCTTTACTCATGCTAGCAGTCCCAAATTATTTTAGTAAGTGCTGTCACGGATGAATGAGTGAAAACTGAAAGATCTGGCCCAAATCAATCTTTCCTATAGGTTTTAGTCAACATCAACTCTGCTTTCTTCAGTCCAGTTCCAATGATAACAGCATCTAATATCAACAAGACTGCAGCACTTCTGCAAGTCTCCCTCAGAGAAAATCCTGTCAGTGCTGCTTATTTACCTGATCTAAACAAGGCACCCAAGTTGCCTCTCTCTTCTCACCTCCTGGTTTTTAATTAGTGAGAGGAGTGAGTAACCCCCTTTTTCATAAATCTCTGTTCTGAATACTGCAACCTGAAGGATAATTAGCCCAAAGTTCTCTGATGCAACAGATGTTGGTGGGAGTTTTGTTTCCAAATGCCAGAATGCACAGGGCTTGGAAACAAAAAGCAAATCCCTTTCAGGTGTTTCAAGTCAAACATCAAAAACCGGGGCCTTCTGCTACCTCTTAGGAACATTTTGTGCTGATAGCTGGGGTGAATTTTCACAAGACTTTCATGAGGTAAAGCAGTGGAGTCCAACAGAGGGAGGATCCTTGTTCCTCCCTTATCTGCGGCAAACACCCCATGTTTCATATCCCCCTGTTCCTTGGTTTCCCCAGCTGTAAAAGAGTAAATCCTGTTTATTATAAGGCTGAATTAGTCCCTCATTGCAAAAGGCTTTGAGACTCTGGACAGGAAAGCTTTATCATACACTGAGACGAATTATTGACTTCCTATATCCAGCCAGTGATGTGCTGAATCTGGTGCCAACAGGGAGCAAACTTTGACTTCCCCCCAAAATTCAAGCCATCTGGAAGCCAAGCTTACTTTAAGACTTCCTTTTTTATGCGACCAAGTTGGTAACATTTTGATGGATAGACAGTCATATCCCACCTCCCCTCCCAGTGTCATAGATCACTAGAAGTAGCAAATGTTTTGGGTCTTTTATAGAGCAGAAAATAGTAATAAAAGAGCAGATTCATATAAACAGCACTTACAAGGTATTTATCGCCATATAAAAAGAAGCCACCCTACTGCTGTATACAGATTACTCTTCCAACCAAGTTATTTCTTGGGGCTGAGCTCTGCCATCCCAGGGTGGACATTTGCAGGGTTAAACCTCTGCCACAGGACCAGGAGTCCCAAGACTCTCACCTGTCAGGGGAGTGATGGGCTCCTTCTGGGGGTGAGTCAGAACAACTGAATTTGCTTAGGAAACAGCCTCCCTAAGCTAATATTAGCTTTTGAGAAAATGCACTCTAGGTGCTTCATTCTCTTAATTCAACACACAAGGCCTTCAAATGAACATTGCAAGTAAAAACCATGTGCAGAGACAAAATGAAATGCAGGTGCACTGGGCTTTGTGGGTGAACTCCTGTCACACACCAAGGCCTCTAACTAAAGCCCAGTTTCACGGTAAGAGTGCTGGGTGCACACCAAGTTGTATTTTACTGCCTGATCGCCCTTGCCTCCCAGAAATGTAAAAACTGGGTCAGAGCAGAGGTCCTTGTGACACTGAAACTGTTCCTGGACAGGGGCCAACAGCAAATGCCGAGAGAAGACCATGGGGGCAAGACAGGCACAGGGTGATGCCTCCTTCTTGGGATACATGCCCAGCTCTCAGCCTCACACAGTCCTCATATGGCCAAAACTGCAAGTCCAAAATTTGGAAAAAAAAACCTAAAAAAATCAAGAAATATTCATATATCCAGAAAAATACAACTCAGGCCATGAGCTGCTAAAATATCTCAGGATGTCCAGACCCACATGAGGGATGTTCTGGAGAACTCATGGCTCTATTTTCAAGTGTTTAACGCCCCCACCTAACCTAGGCTTTTAAGAAAGTTTAGCTACCTTAGGCTGCTGGTTGTCTTTACTTTGAAGAAACCCTTTAAGAATGTATTTCTTGTATAGGAAACAAAATAGAATCAAGTTTCCTGACACTCAGCTCAGAGGTGTGACTTCTGAAAAATCAGAAATGCTCCTTCTGATGCACAAGTTCATACTGTTCTTTTAAAACTCCTTTAATTACCCACGTAAATAATATGAAATAAGAATTTATAAGAAGTCTTAGAAACTGGAAATATATGGCATTTTGAGGGCAAAAACATATGAAAAAATAAAGCTTTGACTTTGTAGTCCACTTTATGATCATCATCATTGATCATCAGTGTGCATTGAAGACTCAGGATTTAATGTAAACATAAGTACACTGAAAACATTTAGGTTACTAGGAAATGCATCCAGAACTTCATCTACTACTGATTGTCTTTCAGAAACAAAAATACATTTTCACTGTGTTCAAAAATTACTACTTGAAAATGTTCTTTACTTCAAAGCAGATATTTTTCTGTTTTCAGGAAAAAATCAACTATAGCACATTCAAAAAGGCCATCTATTGGCTCAAAAAAGAATGTCATTTTTAATGGCAGTATCATTCTGTCAGAGGACAGAATTTTTTACCTTCAGTGCAAGCAGCAGAAAGTTTTTTCCATCAACTTCAATTGAATCATCACTATATTTCTTAACCACTTCTACTCTGAAATTTGAGTTTAGTATTTGCACATAAATTAAACCAGGCCTTTTGTACTGATACAAGTTTCAAAATGCCTGCACTAAAGATATTTTTGTTCAGAAGGTTTCATGGTGGGGTTTTTTTTCTGTGTTTCTTTTCCTGTATGGTGTTTTTGCTTTGCTTTCTAAGTAATCATAAAAGAATAAAAATAGTGTTAAGAATCTGTTCAAAATTCCCACCTCAGCTGATGACTGTTTTCTTAGCTAAATGCAAAACCTTGTAAGTTACCTAAAGCTGCAGTAGTACCTGAGCAGTTTGCCACTCCTGATATTTAAAAAAGCAAATATAGACTCAGGGAGACGGTGGTTGAGTCAAGTCTGTGTACCACCATAAAAGATAAATTATTCCCTACCTTTGGGGGAGATCTGAGCTAGTTGACACGAGTGAAGATTTTTTAATTTGTCAGGAGACAGTAAGACAAAATATATTCTTTGCAAGAGCACAATCAAACTGTAATCTATTGGTCCGGGTTGTTCTTTTGTTGTTGGTGGTGGTGGTTTTGGGGTTTTTTGTTTGATTTTTTTTGGTTTTGTTTAGTTTTAAACTAAGGACATTAAAGATATGATCCAGCTTCTTAGCAGGCTGCCAAGGAGCTGGATCTACTTCACCCAAGAAGACGTAGTAACCCTTCCCCAAATAGTCTGCAGTTTGGTAAGGGCAGGTCTCCAGCACCGTGCTCGACCCCATGGGAGTGCCCAAACTTAGATCTCAGAACTTGAGGTTTGGTACCAGGGATTGTGATGATGGAAGAGATGGATGAGACTGGCCAGAGGATTCAAGCCACACTGTCTTTATTTGCTGCAACTGGTTTTAAATCTGCATTTGCAATTACAGCCTTCGCAAAAAAATTGTGGCTTTACCGTCAGTTCTCCCTGTTTCACATTTTATCCTTTCTCCTGATAATTATGCAGAAAAAGCCCACAGGAGCAAACAGTGGATCTGATTGATCATGGGGGAGGAATGTTCAACTACCAAAAAGCATAAAGCAAATAAACAATGAGAAAAGGAAAAATACCCCTCCATCTTCGCATGGCATTTGTCACAAGAGTAGGCAAACACTTTGCAGGGAGAAATATGATGATGTCTCATGGAAACCTTTTAAAGTAATTTCTAACAACTACTAGCACAGTCATTAACAGGTTGCCAGGAGAGAAAATAAAAGCTTCTAGACTGTTTCCATACAGTCTGCACTCAGTGTTATTACTATTACATCAATGCCCAGAAACGATAATGGGATGAGGGCCCTCTCCAGCCAGGCATCATGAAAACCCATCCTGAGAGGTCATTGTGAACCAGCAGACAAAGGGAGTTGTCTCACTCTTGTCGTTGTACACAGGAATTTGAGGGACATCATGTTTGGGAGTCACCTTTGCTGCAGTAGCCTCGAGGTCTGTCCTTGCTGCCCCCAGACATGGCCCTTCCTTGCCCTAAGCATCTTTTTCCCTGCTGGGGTGGGGAGGGCATCACGGTCCAGGCTGGAGGGCAGGTACCTCCCAGGCCCTGCTTCCCCAGGTTCACAACCCAAATCCCTTTATCCCTAAATCCCTCCAGCCCTTGGCAGCCCAGGACCCGCTCTCAGGACCTATGGTGCTGCAGTCCCAAGTGCTCAGTGCCTCCTGGGAGGCTCCATCTGAAGGTCTGACCAGGAGGCAGCAAGCCTCATGCTGATGCTGCAGACCTGGCCTTTGGGCACCTTCCCTTTCCACCATGCCAGGTCTATCTTCATGGCATGTTCATTTGTCATGGAGGCAAGGAGACCCACTCTGGTGCCTCTGCTCTCCAGGATCCATCCTTCTTCTCCCTCCCCCTGCTCTGCTCCATACATGAATATATTTATCTCTCTCTCTCTCTCTTTTTTTTTTTTTTTTTTTTTTTTTTTTCCCTTCCCTTTTGGTATTTATTTCTTTTTCTTTTTCCCATTACCCCTTTAATGCAAAGCAGGGCTGCTGATTACAAAAGCAGCAGTTTGACTCGAGCAATAGGTCTTCTTCACTAATCCTCACTGTCATGGAAATTCCAGCTGCTACAAGAATAAGAGGCTCAATCCATATTTGCCAGCTCTAATATGAAATCTGTCAGGGCCCAAATTAATGAGTTCCAAATTCCTTACATCACGATAACAGGTTAAGACTGGTCAATTAATTACATAAATCCTTCCCGATTCATTGTGCACTTTCAGGCGAGATTGTGTCTTACATAACTGGGTGACAGAAGGCCTTTTGGCTCCTGTTGTTCCGCAGAAAGGCCTCCATTTAAGCGCAGCCCGCCTGCCACGGAGGCTGCTAAATGTCACGCCTTGGATTTGCGCTGGCCCCTAATTGCTTTTGTATATAATAACAATAATTATAATAATGAAAAATAATAATAATATCTATATTATTCCTTCTTTAAATCAGGGAGCTGCCGTGCGGGTGAGGGGGGGGGTTTCCCCGTGGGAAAGCAGGTGCAGCATCGCCACCCCCGCCCCCTCTGAGCCCCATCCCCAGCGCGGGGGGAGGGACGGGGACACCTCCCTGTATTCCCTGCTCGCGGAGCTGCGCGGCTCCGGGAAGGACTTCGGGATGGAGGAGAGTGAACAAAACGGTGAGGGAACAGTGAAACCGAGAAACAAACGGAAAAAAAATAAAAAATCCTCTGTAACCCCCGTACAGCCGCTCGCAGCCCGACCCCGCGGAGCCCCGCGGTTTCCATGGCATTGCCAGCTTCCCCTCCCCGCGCCCCGCCCCGCCGCCTGCGTCTCCCGGCCCCACAGCGCCCCCTGGCGGCGCGGAGCGGCGGGGCGCGGCCAGACAAGACGGAGGGGTGGGGGGCCTGGAAGGGGGGGGTCGGAGGAAGCCCGGGGCGGCGGGGATGGGGCTGGGGGGCAACGACGGGATGCGGGGAGAGTGGGGGGACGGGACACGGAACCGTTCCCGGCGCCGCCCCAAAATGAGACCCGGGCCGGCGCCTTCCGCAGGATGGGGATGGGGATGTGGGGGGAGGCGTGCGGGAGCGCGGGCGGCCAGGCGTCCCCCCGCCCCCCGGTTTTCCAACCCCGGCCCCCCCTCGTCGTTGCCATGGGCTGCGGTTGCCCCGAGTTACCGGATCAAGGGCGGGCGGTTCCGCTCCCTGACAGCCCCCACTCCCCCCCATCCCCCGGCACCGCGGGGACGCGCGGGCACACGCGTGCGCGCAGGGGCGCGGCGGGGCGGGGGGCAGCGGCGGCGGGGCTGGGCCGGGCGGAGCGGGGCGCGGAGGACGGCGGCCCCAGGTAAGGCGCTCGCCCCGCTCCGCTCCGCGGCTCGGGGGGGGGGGAGCGGGGCCGGGCGGGAGCGATGCTCCTGCCTCTCGGGCATGGTGCCTGCCTTTTTTTTTTTTTTTTTTTTTTTAAATATAATATATTTTTGCCTCCCGCCCCCCTTTTTGGTTTTTTTTCCGGTGATGCGCGGTTCCCCGCTGCCGAGCACCCAGAGCTACTGACAGCTCCGGCACCTACCCACACAGGCAGATGCGACCACGGGCTCCCAAATTAAAAATAAATAAATAAATAAACAAACAAACAAACAAATAAATAAATAAATAAGAAATCGAGAGGTTTAACCCTAAGAAGAAAGTTTAATTTTTGTTTTATTGAATTATTTTCCAAGGCGGCTTTCTTCCAAATGACAGAGAAGCCATTTAACAGAGTATTTTTAATAGAGAAAAAGAGAACAATTGTGTCTTCTCTCTCGAGCACTTAAGACCTTTCGGGAAAAGACTCAACCTGATACTGAAAATAATGGTTTACATTTTTTGCAACGATGTAAAAGCTAATGGGGAAACAGCCCCTGCCTTAACGACTCCCTTAAATTCTCTCCTAAATTACAAATACCGTACACAAAACCACACACTTTTGTCCTACTCACCACCGAACAGGCTGACTTTTTCTGCACCCTGTATTTTACAACAGAGCAAGGCATAAACTCTGCATACCAATATAAATTCTGCTCTGGAAAAAAAAAATTCAATGTATCAGATGTCAAAAAAAATATTTAAGACACAGAATTTGTGGTTTTATAGGGTGGAGCATTTAGAGAATAAAAATTCTTATAAAATTAAGTTGTAATTTAAATGAAAATTTAAACTACAATTTTCTCATCTTTCTTGAAACTGTATTTCATTGAGACTGTAACAGGTTGGTTAATGCTAGTTTACAACATTCTTAGATACACATTGTGGAATCTGATAGCACATATGACTGGAGTTATTTTCACTTCTTTACATTCTCTACAAAACCAGTAACAACAGAAACCAAACACAAAAATAGTTGAAGAGTAATTACATTTGGTAAGTCAAAGTGATTAGGATATTGATATTAAAATAAAGGAAATCTTACTGGCAGGTTTAAGCACAAAATATAAAGTAGGAATATAATTACTTAAAAGCTTTTGATAAATCATCGTGAAAGTAAGAATATAAAATTCCAAGATGAAGCAAAGTCTGAGTGAAGAATTATTGCAAATAGATAGTAATATTATAAGCTTATTAGACTATATTATAAACTATATTAGACTGTTTAACAAACTAGCAGGAAATATCAGCATTATTCAAAAATGTAAAATGAGAATCAAAATACCATTGATCAACCAAATCAAAAATACATTACATACTGTTGAAAAAAAAAAAAGAAAAAAAAATAAAATCACCAGATCATTGGAGTCACAAAATACATTAAAAATACATTTTTTTACATTTAAATTTATAAGTTACATTTAAATGTTCCAAATTAAGCAGTCTTAAAACACTTACATGCAGTTACACACAGCTGACCCAAAACAAAGACATACAAGAACACTGAATACTTTTCCTTCACCTTCAGTAAGAAAAATTCCAGTAACATTAGCTACACAATGTTCAAAAAATAAATATTTAAACAAATTTTTGTCAAAACTGGAAAAAAGTTCTTAGAGTGGTCTTGGAATTTTTGCACAGGGTAACAAAAAAAAAAAAACCCACAACAAAACAAAACAACAGAACAGCAATAGAACTATTACAAAACAAGCATTTCAGAAACATCTTCAGTTTGAAAACACTGGCATATATAAACTCCCAGAAATAAAAAATTAAAAAGTAGCAAAGGTTCTCTAAACCTTGCATTTCTGTAATTTTCATCAGATATTGAGGACATGTTAGTAAGCCAGAATTATAAAGTGCTTCAAACAGTTTAGTTAAATCTTTTAAAAGAAAATTAAAAAGTCACTAGCCTAACATTTCATTATATAAAAACATTAATCTTTTTCAGCTATAACTCCAGATTTTGGTTTTATATTTTTCCCCATCTCTTAAATAAGTTTGTAAAGTAATTTTTCCCTGTACTGTACCATCTTAAAAAAAAAAAAAAAAAAAAAAAAAAAAAATTTTAAAAAGCCAAATAATCAAACATCTCTGCCTGGCAAGAACAGCTATTTTAAAGCTACCTTTAGTGATAACTTGTTGCTTTAATTATATGTTACCACTTTTACATTCAAATAGCTCTGCTGCTAACTCACAAGGTGAATAGATACTTTTGTGCAATCCAATAAGACCAAGCAAAAAGAAACATGGATATTTATCTTATAAAAGAGCTACCATCAACAAAATACAGTGGATGGAAGTAGTTACCTAAGAGATGTCATACCTCAGACTATTAAAACACGTTTCTGAAAATTATACAGCTTCCCAGCTGGATGCTTTAAAAAAGCATGCCCACACATGCCTATGCTAACCTTTATTGGCTGGCCATTTAATAATCTGTTGTTTCTGTAACTCCCAGGTTTAAAATGCTCCTTCTTTAAAAGGATCCACAGAATTCTTTAAAAATACAAATATATGCATGTATGTGTGTGCGTGTGTCTGTGTATATATGTGTGTATATATATATATATATATATATATATATATATAAATTTCTAGGCTGGTTACTACATCACTGAAGTTAATGGAAGGGATCAGACCCCCAAGTTCTTTTTAATAGCAGTTAAATGTCAAATATAAATACAACACCACAGCGAAACATATTCCTTTGACAGAATCTGGGACAAGACACTATGCAGCTGCTGTTAACAATAATGAACAAAACTGACGTTTAATACAAATCAGGGCTGGTGGTTATGAAGTTGTGCTCCAGCCTGCCTTTTGCTTGTGAGAAAGTCAATATTCCAACATGTTAACTACAGCCACAATGAAATCAGCAGCTCCTGTTACCCCCAAAGAGTGGAGAGGTCCCCATCCACACCACGTGTTATAGCCAGGTGATTATCATCCTCTCGAGAGGGAGATACTCTCCATTTCAGCTGCTAAACTAAAACATCTCTCTTGGCATCGTCAAATATTGGTGCCTAAAGTTAAACATGATGAAAATAAAATCCTGGCCCTGGTGAGGTTGATGCAAAATTCAGCTATTGGTTTCAGTGGATCCTCATACCCAATTTTCACTGGCAACAAGTACCTGTAATTCACTGGGAACTGAGAATCTCCAGCAAACAAGGTATATTTTTTTTTTAATATTTCTAACTTTCTAACTTCTAATTTTAATATTTCTAACCACGATCAAGAATTTTGGCCTTCAGTTCTTACACATGATACAACCAGGCCTTCCATAAACATTACAGAAAGACCAGGGGAAGATATAAATACATCTCAAGCTGCCAGCAGCATATAGTTCATACAAATGTTGTTTTGCTGATGTTGCTGAGCTACTTTAAAAAGTTAATACCTTGTGGGGTATGTAATTTCATCGCTGATGTCAAATGACTTCTGAAGCTGAAACTTCTCTGATGCAAATTACAAAAAGATGCTTTGGATATATTTGGTATGATATGCCAGCTTTTAAGCTGAGGAATTAAGTCATCTTTATTTTTCAGATCTGAGACATATACTCACGAAGGGAAGTATTTTAACCACCACATATGCCAGTAGAGCAAGACTTACCCAACACAGAGAGTTTGTCATAAAAAACAAAATGCAATAGGTAGTGTGTAGACCTGAATCAATGTATTAATAAATCAAAAAAGACATAGTATCAAGGTCTGAAAATTTTGTAAGGACATATGGTTGTATTGGCGACAGGTCTGGTAGGTACACGTTACCAACCAGCCGTGTTTACACAGCACAAGTAACCAGTAAACAGAGAAGAAACCACTTTGTATTGTCCATACCATAGCAACACAGGAATGATTTTTCATGATTCCTCAGAAGCTGGGCTTGCTTTACATCCACATGAAATGCTGTCATCACTAGCTCTGAGCCCGGAGGATGAACTGCAGAAAAGAAGAGTGGGGGGGGGGGGAAATAAAAGGAGGAAATTGGTTTTCACAACACACTCAAAGCCTGAGTAACAGAGGAGAACTTTAATTATCTCCAGTCACAAAGAGAGACAGGAAATTTGGACTTTTAATTAGCCATTTGGAGTGCAGTTGGATATTTTTTTAGCAAGATAATTTAAACGCGAATAATTCAAGTCTGACTAAATGAAATTCACATAATCAGAATGCAGATAATTGAATTTCTACTGCATTCATTAATTCAGTGTGGAGGTGTGTGTGAAGACTTCTATGATGAGCTGTCACAGCTCAATAAAATCTCAGTCAATTAATTTTTTCATTATCTTAGTATTACATCAACAAAAAAGCGAAGCGTGCGCGCACGCGCGCGTGTGTGTATTTACAATCTCAGAAAGTAAGGAAATGCAGAGAAATCACCTCTCCGAGTCAGACTCCACATTGTTTTTCCCATTTTTTCCCTCCTCATCTTCAATAGGAAAACGTCTGTTCAAGGAAGCAAACTTATGAATTGCCTCAGCAACGGAGTATTTGGTCTGCCCAGACACACACGCCTCCATGTCTTCAGGGCTGAGCTGAGTCTGTAAGAAGAGGTGAAGCCTACTGTCCGACAGCAGTAACGCATCTTGTAGGACCCTGGAAAAAGAAAAAGAAAAAAATGTTTTTGTGTAAATGCACATACACACATTTTGAGTTTTACCAGACCAAACGACGTCCTGCTTTTAAGTTTTCAGATGAATCCTAAACCAGTAACATAAGGTAATGAACATATTAAAATGATTAGGTGTGTGTTACTTTCATAGTGCGTTATTTGGAATTTTAGGTGAGTAAAACCACAAAGCTAATAGTTAGACAATCTACTATTAGAATAACTTCAAGGACACTTCTTCCATTTAACCATCTGTTATTGCCACATGGATCAATTAATGACTTTTAGGCAGTTGGAGGCATATACTCTTGCAAAATTTGGTCTCCATCTGAGAATTCTTTTTTTTTTTACTTTTTGTAATAGCTATGGCTTTTCTAAAAATTACAAGACACCAGTTTATTTGGTGAGGGGATGAAGTGTGTACAGAGAGAGGACTTCAGACACAAACAGTGTCAGGACCTGAAATACCTGTAAACAAAAGCCAACACTAGCCAAAGTCATTGATGCTTTTACAAATATGCATATATTTAAGCTAGAATGAAAATGCTAATACTGAACATTGATTTAAATTTACTTGCAAATTTTTTTCAGCTAATCTTAAATACTATTTCCTTGCAGCTATTCTTTTCAAAAGTCCATTTTAAATTAAATCTTCAAATAAATTTAGTTAGCACAGAGCATTTACTTACATCAAGTAACAGTAAAGAAGATGCAATACATTCCAGTAACACAGAAACTTGTAGAAATACTTTTACAAGGACGGAGAAGTGAGGACCATTACCACCTTTTTCTTTTGGGGGGGGGGGGAGAGGAGTGGGAACCAAACAAAAACCACAACTTCACTACAACATTTCTCTGAAGAAGGAATTCTTTAATACACAAATCCTAAAATTAGTAACAGACTCTTTTGTTTACATGTACCTGTAATTTTACCCATATAATACACAGAGCCTATGGCCATACCACACACAGAAAATCATTAAAATATCTTTTAACAAATTAGAATTTAAGTGTCAATATTTACCTATTTCTACCCATTTAGGTTACTAAAGTGTTACCAAAAAAAGTCATTGCTTTCCAATAGGAAACAAGAGATGACATTAATGTAAGAAATAGTAAAAGCAAGAAGAAATATTGCATTCTATAGGTACTCTGACTAAAATGAAAAGTATAACCGATTAGTTCACTCTCTCAAGTAAGATTAATGTGTGTTTGGACTGTAATGTTTTAAAACACAAACACGTACTGAAAACAGTTCTCTAAAGTAGCCAGCATTACAATAATGTTTAATAAATACGCTAAAGTATATTTCTGGCTGCAGCTAAGCCTATAAAATCTGTCAAATCAAAATAAATAATAGGAGATACCTAACTGAAAACGCAGGATATTTGTGTACATGCACATTTCATTTGCCTAGCTAAACACACACACAGTTTCAACCAAATAACTCAAACTTTGGCACTTGCCAATGAGGAAATGTCCACAGCAACTTTAATGATCTACCTGGTGCATTTACATTTCAGTCTTAAAAGGACCAGGTATTGCTGAAGTTCAAAATAAGCACATTTTCATACTACAGAAAGCCTTTTTTAATCCCCTCTAACTTCTTGCAATTTTACTTAAAAATAAACACAGCAAAGAGACATCTGTGAAATCAATGCATGCAGTGTATTAATGTACAGAAAAACTTCTTCACAGTCTGAAAGAAGCCAGGAAATGCTGCATAAAAAATCATTCAAAACACAGAATTTACAGGTCTACACACCTTGACAGCAACTGCTTCATGAATACAGTTTGAAAAACCATCGTTCAGCGGCCACTAAAAGAGCATTTCAGCCTCGACTCTTGATAAACATGTATTCCAAACAAAGACAAACATTACAACAAAAAGGAAAATTAAAAAATATCATTCCAGACGATACACTTGAGGGAGTAAATATGCTTCCTCCTTTCTTCCTCTTATTAAAAAAAGAAAAAAAAAGGAAAAAAAAAAAAAAAAAGGAAAGAAGGAAAAGAAAATTAACATGCTGGAGTTTATTGTAGAGTAACTAGAGTTTTTCCCAGGATTACGTGCACAATGAGGGGATGCACATTTCTGCAATTCTAACATTTGCGTGTCTAATACCAATTAACCCAGCAAAAGGCCAAGACGTTAAATTCTGTGGATGGCATTTAGTTTCAGATTTTCCTCTTGCTGTACCTTCAAAAGTTTCCTTCCAAGCAGCGAAAACACAAGTAACTAACTGTTCATGAGATTACACTACACTTACAGCTCTGTTGCCATTTGAAATGTATTTTATTTTCTTTATAAAATAATGGGTAATCTTTAAAATTGATTCTAGATGGTTTGAGGCATTACACCAGAGAAGTAATGAGCACTAATGTCAATGATATTGGACACAAATTCATTTTAGCTTTATTTCATGTCCAGTACAATTCTGCTAAGCCTTGAACTGCTAAAGCACTGTTATTAACTCAGCAGTAACCTAACACATGGAACAGCAAACAAAAGTGATAAGAGTACAGACTGATCAGGACCTCAAGGCTACTGTCCTTTTTCTGCAGCTATAATTCAATTTCCAATTTTACTTTACATTGGACTCATTATTTCACAGTAATTTTCTCCTCTGCTTCAGAGTGCCATCTGGAGGTGAAAGGAGTGAAGAGAAACCAAGGCAAAGAAATGGGAAGATGTTCATAAAGCTAATCACATGAGAATATGTATTTTTCTATATATGTTCAGAAGGGGGGGAAGGAATCAGACCCTCAGTGCATTTTGCAAACCATTTAAAACTATCCTGAAGGCAAATATATGAACACCTTTCACTCAGTCATCCTCTTGAAGGTTTTCTTCTTCCTTTTAATTAAACAATAACCCCTGTTTTTCCCCCAGCTTCTGAACCAACAGGTTAGATCGCTTTTTAATTGCATCCTTCAAGCAATCAAAAAGAAAATAAATCGCACGCTATCCATAAGCATTATGTTTTCCTGTTCAAAATACTCCTCCTTTGAGGAAATAACCGTACGTTGTCACCAGATGTTACTACTAGTATTAAGTGCTGCTATCACAGTTGCTCTCCGGGGCTTTCCTTCTCTGTCCTGGGGACTCACCATTGCAAAGGGCCGCACATCTGCAAAAACACCAGACTCGGCTCCAAGGACTTCAGGGGGGGGAAAAAAAAAAAAATTAAAAAAAAAATTTGAAATTACAGCGCACCACTCGCCAAATTAAAAAGGCAGGAGGAGAGGCGGAGTGTCATAATTATTAATACTCAGATGACTTGGCAGAGGCTGAACGCCTGCGCAGTCCGAACGTGACCAAGCGGCACTCCCGGCGCTGCTCCCGCAGCTCCATTGCGGGATCCCGGGCGCGGAGCTGCGGCTGCAGCCCTGGGAATCAGCGCTCCCTCCCATGGCTGGCAGTGATAACTCCTCTGAACTGGCCCAGCACGCTGGAGAGAACAACAGAGTTTCTGTGCACGCCTGGAATAAGAAGGGAAGGCTAAACCTTGGCGAGTCTTGATCCCATCAGTAGTCATTACTTGTCAGAGATCTCGCTCCTCTCGGCCAGATTGCTCACACGCATAATGACTGCTTATGTGATTAAGGGGGATGAAGGGTAAGGCTATATGGTTGAATTAGAGATAATAAAATATTTCTTTCTTCTTTTTTTTTTTTTTTTTTTTATTTATTTGCAGCCATGCCAATCTTTGTAAGCTTTCAGTAAATGCTCGTGATCTCTAGCCCTTTAAAGAAGCTGGGTCAAAAAGCATCACTTCACAACCAGAAGAAAAAATGTTTTTGAGAAAATGCTGGATAATGCACATGAGGACTTCTTTTCTCCTTCCCTGTGTTATGGCAAGAACATTTACAAAAGATGAAACATGTGTTTTGTCTTATTTGGACAAGGTCCAAAATCTGGTTTTCTTCAACATGATTTTATTAGTTATATTATACATTGTTCTGCTGGAGGAAAACAACATATGGCTGAACTGTACAACTTAATCCTAACTAAAGATTTCCTGTATCTACTGTAACTTAATACAATGACAGATGCACACTTGCATGTGTCTGGAAGGTTAACTCTCCGATTTTGTTTTTGACAAATTTATTCTCCCCATTTACATCATCATAAGAGCGAGGGGGGAAAAAAAAAAAAAAAAAAAAAAAAAAAGGGAAAGAAAGAGTTGGAAGGCAGGGAATGACAGCCTGTGCTGTGGTGCCCTCTACTGAGCATCCTGTCAGCCCCAGCACAGCAAACAAAGCCCCGGTTTCCTCTTAAAAAAAGCTGTTTCCTCCCTCATTTTTTATAAGAGGAGAAATGTTACTGAGAGCAAGCAACTGTGGAGCAACTGCTGGGCATCTGACAGTGCATATGTTTAAGGAAGTGGATAAGTTAAGGATTAAGTGACACGTGCCTTCTAAGCATTATTCACTTCACTCACCAGATAGGAAATATTACCAGGGTCCCATTGAAAAGAGGCAGACACCACTTGGCTGTGTAGATCCCACCTACCCCGAGGTTGCCCATGCTCCTGCCTGAGCCCCAGAGAATTGGCATCCATTCCCTTGGAGCCAGACTACCCCTCTCCTCATCCCCCAGGAGAATACCTAGTGGAGACTCCTCCACCTCCAGGAAAAAGTCCTCTAATTCTACATGAGCTTTTTTTTGGGGAAGATGAGGTGGAGGGCAAAACCTCAGCCACCTCCAGAGAATGGCTCTGCCTTAGGTAGGTGAGTTTTGGGTGGCTTCTTTGGCACTGAGTGAGCCTGACCCACAGCCATGCAGAGCAGTAACACTGTGGATGGGTGCCCTTCACCTTCTGCATTTCTCAAAACTCTTAGTGTGCCTTCCACCCCATCTTAAACTGCCTCTCTGGTAAGTAATAGAAGACTAACCCTTTTTCCTAAACCACATTTTAGGCACCCAACTGTATTCAATAAAAAAGTGTCAGTGACTGAACTCAGCTTCATTTAAAAGAGTTTTGTTAATTAGTTTTCTAATACATGAGCAAAGACGATCTTCTGTGAAGGTAATCTAAATCCCAAAGTTAAACCTGTGCAGCTAAAAAGGGATGAAAGCAAAGAGGATCTTACAGAACCTAGTAGTACAAGGCCGTTTTCATTCTGACCACCAATTTCAGAATAGACTTCTCCTGTGGATTTACAGACATCCTCAAAGGTATGAGAATACTTACCAGGAAAAACACATAATTTTCCTTATTCTTGTGAAGCAATACATAATTGAAGAGGGGCGAGCTGACTTCCGTTAATGCAAATGACCTCTTGAAATATTAAATTATACCCAGACAAGAAGTGAGCTTCACAGCTCTTCATCACTCAGAGATAATAACCTGTAAGATGAGCAGGTCTTCTTACCCTGCACTTGCGCAGTACAGCCCAGCCCAAATGAGACACCTGTTTCCAGATTTCACCAAACTCTGGTGCTTTGCTTTAGCTTCCAACTACTGGCCTAAATCTGACACCACTGTCAGCAAGAAGAGGCTTCACAAAGGCTCTAAGTATGCACCTTGCCCCATGCTAACTCATTCTGCAGGGACACATGAAGGAAGAGAAGAGAAAGTGATAGGTGCTCTTGTATAGGCAATATGGAGGAGTTCCTAGGGCTGAATACCAGAAAGCTTCCAGAGCTTGATCCTTACTCCCTGGGTATGTGGCTCCTGGCCAGACAGATGCTACAGCAACCTGCTTACACAGCAATGGGCACAGGGCACAAACTGAGACTCTGAAAGATCTAAACACCATTTCAGAGATGGTTTAAGGTTCTGAGAACTTCGGAAGAACTTCCACTTAAGCACAGAGAGGAGCTCGGGTTCCTGCATCAGCTGTGAGCACTTGAAAAATGCTGTTTGTGAACCTCTGCCCTGGAAGGTCCACAAAGGCTCAAAACCCATTTCTTCCCACTGTCACAAAGAAACACCAGTGGGGCTGAGAGCTTGTACATGGTGACTACTGTCACTGCTGGGGTGAAGGGAGCTCTCGGATTTGCAGGTTTGATTTACACCACCCTATGCAACTTATTTCTGGCTCTTTTCCTCTCCCCTTTGTAATACACCTGGGAAGTCCTGCTTCTCCTGGCATTGCCACACTACAGAACATGCAGCATCCAGACCCAAAGATAGATATATATAGATACAGATTATGTAAAGTAATATCTAATATATAGGTTATATGTTATATATAAATTGTATATTGTATTAAATGTAATAATACATACTGTATATTATTGGTGATACATATATAGGTGCTCAATGATTCACACATATCATAATCATAACCTTTGATTCAGATGCATTAAAAAAAAAAAAAAGAAGTGTGAGGGGAACAAAATAAAACAAGAAAACATAATGGCATCCTAGATGAGTCAGAAAAGAAAAAAAATCTCCTCTGTAAGCAGCAGCACAGAGGTGCCAGCCAGCAGAGGGCAACGGTACAGCACATAAGGTGCCAAGCCAATTCATCTCAACACAACTCTATCTCGAAGAATTCTTTCCAACTGCTCCCCAGGGCTGAGTGAAAGCTGACACCTTTCTAAACAGCATCCAAGTTCACATATTTAAATCATTATCTTACAGAGATCTCTTCCAACTCCTGGGCGAGCAGCAGCAAGGCAAAACGCTTCACTCGCTGCCACTTTCTGCTGTCAGTGCCCATTTAAGTTATAGACACCACAAAACTGGAGAGGGAGGATGTGTTTTAAGATAATCTACCTTTCACTTTTTGCAGCACAGACAGTCTAGTAAATATTTCTGATGCTGAAATACTTTACCTTTTTACCAGATTGGCCTCTGCTATTTTAAAATGAGGCTTGTTTTGGAAACACAGTTCCACGAGACAGCACAGTTAAGCCAGAGCTGCTCAGACCTGGGGACCTAAACTACCATACTCCTAGGCTGAACATTAAGGTTATTGCCTCTAGAAACAGAGTCACTATTTCACCATCCTTTTTTCCTGAGGTGCAGAAAAAAACCTCTGAATCTTCCCTGCTTTCCTATCTTACACACCTTCAGCCAGTACTTATTATCTCTCCTTTTGGCCACAGATCCTATGTTACTGCATACAAAATATTACTCCTGCAGCAGCTAGCCCTCCCCCACCTTCAGCTGTTAAATCTAGCACATATATCTCAGGACTCTGTCTGTTAGGAAGGCTTATAATTACCGTATACTGACTGGAAAATTAGTGGGTCCAATATTCCACTGACCACAAGACTTAAAGCCTATTTAAATTACTAATTTTTTTTCCTTTGCTGTGGCAGTTCTGATCCATGGAAACACCAATACTGAAAGAAGACAAGTAGCCTCTACTGGCAATATTTCACCATGACCTTAACACAAGGGGTGGCTAAAGAGAGGCTGCAAATGCACTCAATTCCTGCCCCAGCAGCTGTGAGCAGCCTGCTCTTACACCAGCAGTGCCAGGGTACTACCAGAACAGCAGCAAAAGCAGAAAATGACACCAACAGGGTATCTGGCACTGCAGAAGTTGACATGGCTGCAGCAGCAAGACCGATGGATGCAAAACTGAAACCTGCACAGTACTCCCTCCTAAAGATGGTCAGCATCTAAGATAAGGCTACACCCTTCCTCTACACTCACCCTCCACACAACCCCACAGGTGAATGCTTTTATACAGATTGCAGCTGTACTGCAAATGGCCACAGCTGCTAGAGCTTGATTATGCCAGTGAAACCAGTAAACAAAGTAACTGGCATTATAGGAAATACCTGTGTTAGGAGACCTTGCCATACAATTTCCCCAGACTTCCAGGGGCTGATCCCACAACAACACATTTTCCATGAACATAAAGCAGGAGAAAAGTCTGTTCTTTTGTATGAGAACGTCTAGCTCATTCCTGAAAGCAGCTAGACACAGATATCCCAATGAAAGATCTCCCAACCTTAGTATGCGACTGCAAAGTGACATAAATCCAAAACTGTTATTTATAACCAATGCTATGAAGCACTGCTGAAGTTTCCTTTCAACCAATAGAGCTGAAGTCACGTGTATGAAATATGACTTAGCAAATAAAAAATAAAACCAAGCATGTACCATGTGCAGATGACCACACGGTGGCTCTCAAGTACCAGGGATGAGCTACTGTACACCAGAAAACAGGTGACATCATAAAAATGCCAGTATCTCTAGGACAGGCTGTACTTACTTCTCCAGGAATTCCTGCAGACCCTGCCGGCGATGGTCCACATGATGGGGATTGTTCATGTTGAAAAAGGGAGTTTTAGATGGCAGTTCAGGTAACTGTCTGTATAAACAAGAAGCAAAAACACAGTACAGACTAAGTCTGAAACAGCAGAGAAAAATGCAATGAGCAAGTGCCAACCCCTAGCACATGAAATTCATGGCTCGTGTTCCGGAAGCTCATGAAATCAAGCTTGGGAACACTAGGCTGAGAAACTACAGGGCTTCCCACACACCTCAAGGGGAAAAATATATAAACCAGATTTTTCTGGTCCAGTTGGTATGCCTGCATGCATATTTGACTGCCTCTCCTATGGTACTTGCCCTAAAAGCACCAAGAGGAGGTTTGTCTACCTACACTGGATTGCTCTTTCTGCTACCTGTACACAGCAAAAGGAAACACAGATCAAATCTGTTATGAATTAGAGGAGAGGGAATGTTACCAAACAAAGTCTATCAGCACAAATCACATTCTTCCAGGTTTAAAGCAGAGAAAATGCCTTGTAATGAATAAACTCGTGCTAGTAAGAAATGCAGGATACATCCCAGTTCCAGTTTCTTTAACTGTCAGCATTAAGATGAACCAAACCTCCCCTTCCATGACTGACTGCTTATTAAAAAGCCATAAATAAGGTAACTCACATAAGTGCTGCATTGCTCTGAAGCCTCTGCCGAAGCCAAACAAATTCTCTAAAGCGTCTTCTAACACAGGATGTTTTCCTTGTAAAGCATATACTGTTTGTCTGTTGAGAAATAAAAAACGTGTTACTTTGTAAATCAGCTTAAGCTAAAGTGCAGCCATGGTATTAAAAACACATCTGAGATGCTAATCCCTGAGACACCAAGAGAAACCTTAACAATAATTCAGTTTAGGTTTAGGACTGCTTTTTATCTCAGACAGGATTGGTGACAGTTTATTCTGCTTCTCAGAGAAATATTTTTCATCTCTTTTTTTCTTTTTAAAAGCAAGAGATCTGGATTACAGTACAACTTGCAGTAAAAGGAAAAAAGATCTCAGAAAAAAATTTCAGCAGATAGTGCCAATCTTTGCAGGGAAAAAAAAAATCTAGATATTCTAATTCTAAACCTGCAAACAGCTACATAGAGTTCTTCCACTGCGCAATCCTACTTAAATCAGAGAAACTGCTCTCTGCAAGTAGCAGCATTTGGAAATCTTCCCACAGAATGCTATCAGTCCATTAGAAAAATGCCAATTCATCAAAAGAGAAACAATCCATGAAAATTAAATCCATTTGCTGAATTTTCCTGTGGATCATATGCTTAGACTAAACCCCACCCTGCAGGAGGGTTTATAAATCTGTTATAAATCTGCCTGCAGTCCAACCCACCCTCAATAAGATGCCAAGAGCCACAGCTCCTAGACAAGCCACATGATGCAGATTGTACAGGGCCCAAAGATGCCAGACTTCTGGAATATACAAGTATCAGAGACACTTCACATTTTAAGAAGCCAGATGCTTGAAGTAGTGGGCAGAAAAGAAATCCTGCTGGTCTAAGACCCTAATAGACAGAAGATGTTTAAACCACTAAGAAGCCTTGATGGTAGGAATGACCTAGACACTTGGTCTCTGAAAGTCCTGGCAAGAAGCTGATCTGCTGCTTATCAGCTTCAAAAATGCCCAGGGCTGAATCAGGCAACTCCAGGTCTCAATGATATCACCCCAGCACAGCAGTCACTGAGAAATCATTGATACACTTCTACTCAGAAGCACCAATGCCTGTGAAACAGTAATACAGCACCCACCCTGCCAAATGCCTGTCCATGCAGGTGAGTTGGAACTAGATGATCTTTAAGGTCTATTTCAACTCAAACCATCTCCTGAAGATGGATGATGATGATGACAAATCTGCCATTTACCAGCAGTCAACAATATAATCGCTTTGGAATCAGTACTTAAACCATGCTGCAAAATGTAAAAATTTCACGGCTCTTACTGCCCCACAGGGGAGAAGTACTTACCATGATGGACATTTAAGAAGCCATCATTGGACTGCTTGCTCTCACTGCACTGAATGCTTAACTCTCCCACACACAGAAGGAAATGCTTTTGGTCTTGTGCCAAACAATAACCATAGAACACAGTGCTCTCAGATTTTTCACCTGATAATTGATACAGTACACTATTTAATTTTTCAATGTAATTAAAATCCCTGGATCTAGATTAGGGAAACTAGGCTAACTACTTCTGTATGTCATCCACCAAAGAAGAATAATCTACAAAACAAAATCACGTGAAGGGCAGATTTAAGACACAAGAGAACCGTAATTCTAAGTGCACTCCCATTAACACATGGTAGATTACAGTCATAAACCCAAATGTAGTTACTTGACATATCCAAACACCACTAAACTAGCATAACATGAATATCAAGGTATACTGAAAACAGCCACACCGCAGCAATCAGATAAAATGGCCAAAAGAAGGTCTTAGGAGAATTTAAAAGGACAAATAACCAGATAATTACTTGAAAAGAAACCTGTTTTGCCATGAATACCTGAACACCACCCTTCTCCTATAAAGGCAAGATATCACTGACTATGACAATCTTTTAGCTGATCAGTAAAGCTAAGAACAGTCTCTGCTGCAAGACATTGTGAAATGCACATACAAACACAACATCAGGTTCACTTCCCAGTTCTACCCCCGACCTTCAGTGCAGCCTTTGCCCAACACACCTTACCTCTTCCACAGCATCTCAGCCTTTAAGAGGAGAATAACATCCTACAGCCTCCCAGAAGTGGTGTAAAAAAGATTTCATTAACACCCCGAAGAATCTGTGTTGATTTCTTTAATACTTACATGAATAAATATCTCATAGTCTATGTAAGAATGCCATGAGTCTTCTTTTTGTGTCCTGGGATCTCTCACCAAGACAGTTACAAATTCCTGCAAGCGCATAATAAAAATCAAGCAATTAATTTCAGAAGACAAAGGGAGCCTAAAGACTCTTTCTTGCTTTGCTGTTCCCCAAACCACTGTGCCCAGATTAAAAACTGAACTGCTGGTTTACTGAATTTTGCAACCCTATAAATGGAGAAGCGAAAAGCAATGAATCATCTGAGCTACACCACATGTCTGGGAAATTCCTTGCCAAGCTGCTAGCTGAAAATGAGTATTTCAGATTAATACTGTGAAGGGTCACACATGTTTCACGCATGGGAGATTTAGTGATTTCAGTAGCTACAAACTGAAAACCTAATATTCAAAGTCCCACATGCAAGAGAGAACCAGGCAGCTATTTTAGCCTTTTCCCATCCTTGTAGTCAACATTCACAAAGAATGTGTTACAAACCTGCTTCATGTACCAAATACACACATATAGCATTTTATTGGCTCCTAAATTTTCTCTTTTTTCTTTTTTAAATCAAGTATTCATAGGTAGGTACACCCACAAGGTGGTGGAAAACTGCCTTTTTCCTATATCCAAAATACAGGACTCCTTCCAGCCCAGTGAAAAAGGTGTAACCACCATCAATTGCCTTGGACAGACTCATTTCAGAGAATTCAAGGTCTCAAGCCTAGCATCCCAGACGCTGTGTGGAAGGACATTAGTTCTTCTCTGCCACATACACTTCTTGAAACACCAGGAACTTAAGTCAGAGTCCACCTGAGGATGCAGGACCTGGCCATCAACCTCCCCAAGTAAGCACCACAGCCAAGCTGCAGAGAGTACTTCCCCACTTGGAAGGACAATGATACTGAGTATTTGTTGTAGAAGTTGTCATATATAGTCTACTTCCTTTTAATTCTTATATTTATGTAATAATTTAGAGGCATCTTGTAGGACTGTGAGAGCCTGGTGGCACTATGGTGATCTAGCAGGGCATCACTAACAGGAATTGAAAGAGGATGAAGAAAGAATGTAACCAGATAATTACTTCAGCTGTATCATGTGTTTTTAAAAAAAAAAAAAACAAAAAAACAACCAAAAACACCCCCCCAAAAAAACCCACTAAAAACACCCCACCCCACAACACTGAAAACAAAAAGAACCTGGTAAATCTAAATCTGTATGTTCATACTGGGGCAGAAGCTTTGCTTCCTTGAAATACAAAGGTTAAAAATCTGCATAACTACCTGCTTTTCCCCAAGCAATTTTTTACCCTATTTCAGTTGCTTTATTAAACTATTCACACAAAAAGCTAAGCCAACCACTTAAGCAATGACTCATTTAAAGAAAACTGCATCATTTTAAGCTACAGATATATTCTCCCTGAGAGGAAGGCACTGCGCAAGATCTCTATGTGCAGGAATCAACTGTGGGAAGAATGACAGTGTCTCTGAGAAATAATATGCTATTTTAGCATGACTTTGCATAAAAGTGGTACATAAAGAAATCTCTGGAAATAACAGAAAGCTCTCAAAAATGTGTCGCTGCATGCCCAAAATGCACAAATGACAGAATAAACCTTTATTCTTCTGCCAAGTCTTCTGCTGCCACCACCACACACATTTCAATATGCCACCAGGAGCAAACTTCAACTGAGTGACAGGAAAAGAATGACAACTTTGGACGAAAAAAGATATTCTTTCTCCCTGAACAGTCACTGCACTCTGTCCATGGCAGGGAGGTTTTCGTGGTCTGGAATAAATCATTTACCACTCTGAGTTCCAGGTGGTACTTCAGGGAGGGGGAGCCTGTGGCCTGATGGCTGGATACAGCCCACAGTTTTATCTTACTTAGCCCAGCTCCTAGTCACAGGGGTGTTTTCTGCAGTATTGCTGGATACCCTTTCAGGATGTGTCACAAGCACCTTGTCAAAGAAAGCTCCCACCACCCCTGTTGCTTCTTTCTTCACCAAAGACCACCAGAGGCCTGAGTCTCCTTTGCAGCTTTCTGACCCCACACCGAAGTGGTAAGAGAGGAACAAACAGACAGAGTTGTAATCACTTCTACCAGCTCAGGGTCATGCCTTTACTTTTACAAAAAACACTCGTGGGAGACTAGAGGAAGTTATTCCCTGAGCAGATCCTGAGCAATGTGCTGAACAAAAGAAGAAAATTTTTGGTTGTTGTTTGCCTGACTGTCCATCTTATTTAATACACATATAGACACCACATACTGTTGGACCCACTGTAACATCTTTTCACATGCACATCTTACGTTCTTTCAAGTTTTTGTCTTCCTAAGCCTCCTATTTCCCTGTGTTCCACTCCTCCCCAGACCTGCAACCACTTCTGAACACACTGGATTTATGCCAGGAGCATCACTGCTCTCCTCTTCCCTTCAACTGTTGCAGCCCAGAAGGCACAGCTGAAGGTGACCTCCTGACAACCCAACCTCAGCCCCATTCCTCTCATCCACTGCTGTACTGGCATCTCATTGCCCTTCCTTTTGTCCAGCTTCCCCAAATTACTTCATCTCCAAATAAACTTCTGTAACCCTCTCCTTTGTACAGAATCAAAATCCTCCAAGTAAAATGATTCTTTTTCACCGTCTATTATACTAAAGTATTATGATAAAAGGTTGCATTAGCTATGAGTCACCTTGTAAATCATTCCAGACCACAATTAACACACAAAAGAAACCACTCTGTATACTTTTAACTTCCAATTAAATAGTTAGAGTTTAAATACTGTGGCAATCAAGCATCCTTCAGTTTCTACCTACAGAAGAAAGGAGACTTGCTGTTCACACTGTGCAAAGGAGGTGCTGGGGATGTGTATCACTGACCTAAGAGCGAAAATGATCTGCAGTACAGCAGAGCAGCTCAGCAAACTGCAGTCCTCAAATGCAGTGTCAGCTGTGATTTAAAACACCATAATTTCAGCAGAAGATTGGGTGTTGGTTTGGGTTTTTTTTCCTCCCCTCTTTATTTACCAAAGAATACAGAGGCTGAGTTCAGAATGAAGCAAGATAAATGTTAAGCAATTAGAGAACAAAACCAAAATTGTACAGCCTTTCTCAAGACCCATTGCTACTTCTCCTGTAAACAACTTGAATCCAGGAAGCTTTAGCTCCAATTCCCATTACAGTTTCTGCTGCTCCAGAACAGTAATATTTCACACACAGAGTATCCCTTCTCTTTGAACCCTTAAGCCTTTTCCAGGATAAAGGACCTCACACCAGGACAGCAATATTGATTTCATCCAAGCAGCCTTAACTGCCCAGCATAGATGCTGATACTAGGCCAGAATAGGTCCTTATGCCTCCCAGAAGAAAGCAGAAGTAAGCTTGTAAGGGCCAGTATTCACATATAGGCTACGTTAGGATCTATGTCAGCAGATTTAGTTAGCAGAATATTCCTCTGGGAGATTGCTGTTGTATGCTCAGCCCATTCTGCATTCACAGTCACCAGATTACAGCAGTTCTGGCTAATAATTGCCTCTGTCCTCCGTATATAACCCCTTCTCTCCCCATCTTGCTATAAAGATGAGGATACTCTCAGTAGGCATGGCTACCTTCAAGTAATGCACCGTTCATTTCAGGAAGGCAAGGCTCACCTCTTCCTCCCACAGCCAACATGCAGACTTTATCTTTTGTCACAGGACTCCATCCCAGCCCAGCCCTATGGCCAGGAAGCAGAGCCCAAAGACAGATAAGCTTTCAGGGACTTTTTGCTTTCATCATCTACAGCCCTTCTCCAGGAGTCTTTTTTTCCCCCACCCAGTTCTGTTTGGTTTTTCCAGAATTGCAGATCTAGCTACGACACACTGAATACACTTTTTTCCCCCCTCCTTTTTTTTCCTTAATGGAGGGGCACAATACATGCATGTGTATCATGCACTCAAGAACTATATCTGTCCTGTAATTCCTAAGTGCAAACATTCACTCAAGACCAGAACTTATTGCTGACAATTCAGTATCCAAGACTGGTTGTGGAGGCCTATTGCACAGCAAACAATACAGACAACAAAAAAGAAAAAAAAAATAAAAATAAAAAAATTGTGGCATCTCCATTTAATTCTTCTTCCTGGAAACTGTTAAGTTCATAGGCAAAACATTTTCTATGCAAACTGCTACCCCTATATCTTTGATATGAATCTCAGCAGACAAATTAGCCTAAACATCCTCATGAAGAATGCCAAAAGCAGTTATAACTACTGCAACACGGAGTCATAACTACTTACCAAGCAGGAATCAGTGGAGCAGCTTCTCAGGCTGGATGTGCTTTTTAATTCCCATTTAAACCAGCCAGTTTAGGCATGACACCAGTGGCATTTTGCTACCCTGTCCTCAAGACCTGGAGTAGTCTATGTAATTAGTGGTTACAAATAAATGACAAAATGGCCAAAGTGCCCCAGAGGCCTGGCTTACATTTACTCATTCATGGTTAAAGTCCTATGCAAAGGACCTAAGTGGTGACAGCAGAGAAGGGCAGCACTGAAGACATGTGGATGCAAGGACTTAAAACTGAAATGTTCCCATTCAGATTTGCCTCCAAAGGAAGAATCCACCATAAAAGCAGCTAAAGCAAACACAAGCCTTCGCCCCCCCTGCCCTACTGCCCCCCCCCCTTCTTTATTCTGATGGAAATATTTCTGCAAAATGCAATGGATTGCTCAAAGACAAGTATAAGCCAGAAGCTCTACTGTATAGCATTTGACCACAAAAACTGTGTTTCTGAGAAGTCTTTTTAACATTTTCCTATAAGGAAAATACAAAACCTGAAATGGGAACATCTATTTTTAATAGGGGGGAAAAAAATCTCCCACAAGGAGAAGGAATAAAAATAATGTTGCATTGGATGATTATTTGCATTAATCATTTCAACTGTATTTTAATCAGGTGATAACCTCATGCTCCATGGTGCCACTGTTACACATTTGATTAGTCAATTAGTCCTTAAGAGTCATTTTCCACAAAGCTTCCAAGAAAAAGAGAGTTTCCCATCAGGTTGCCTCTTAGTAAAAGGATCAACCACAATGGACATGGGGCTTTTCACACTGGTAATGTTGCCATCTTCCCTCCACACATTTTAAGTAGAAAGGCTGATAAGAGACTAACAGCTGAGACAAAATAATTTCTTGAAACTTTTAAAGTTCTTTGGGACTCAACAAAAGAGAACTCGCAAGTGTGTGGTCCACTCATCTGGTATTCAGAGCTCACACCCAGACTCCAACGATTATTCCTACAAGATACCTGAAGACATGGGGAGCAGAAGGACTGAAATCCAAGTCCTTCCCTCCCGTGTGAGTGTCTGAGCCCCTTATGCACAGACTCACTTACGCTTCTTCTCTCTGACCCAATGAATATTTGATTCTTCCATGAAACTTTAACAAAAGGAACTGGCACTACATCACTTCAGAATATTCTGTAGCCTGGCAATTAAAAGCCTGAAGAATACAATCAATCCTTCCTGGTCCAGCCTTAATGAAATTCAATCCTCCCAACTAGAATCCTTTTTTATTAAAGCTTAGATGTGACTTACTTGTTTTTCATGTTTTGGTGTCATCTTCACTGGTTTGCTTTAAATAAAAATCAACCTGAAAAAAAAAAAGAAAAAACAAACAACTAGATATCACATTGGCATTTAGTAAATATTTGAAAGTCCTTACCACTTTTCCTAGACATTAGTAGGCAGCAGAAAGAGACAGACTTAGTGCCAAATACACCAGAAAACACATTTGCTTCAGCTGTATCTCGGATTTCATCCATTTTTAAAAATCCCATGTTAGAAGAACTGGGTTAGTCCACCTCTGGGGATGTGTGCCATACATGCCAGTCCAGCAATGCCTCTCCATCTCTGGGTACCAGGGCTTTTCTCAATTGCCCTGAGAGCCACCCTGGGGATCCTCCTTGCATCCCCCTCCCAGCAGCTCTGAGGGGCCAGCATCTCCAGTACCAGCACCCTCAGCACAGCCCAAGCAGTGCTGCCTGTGCCTTGCTCCCAGGCACCCAAGCCCAGGTCTACTTGACTGCAGTTGAGGTCCAGGAGACACTAAAATATCTGAGTCTGCAGAACTAAAAGCCCCTCTCAACCATTTCTCTGAAACAGAGATAAGCAGAGAGACAAAGTGTTCAGTTCCTGCAGGCCAGTGAAAACTCAGGCTAAATTCCATGGCGTCCATGGTTTCAAAACCTCTATCTAGGGATGTATATAATTAGACTGAATGTCAAAATCCCATCCCCCAGTTTAAAACCTATGTTTTAAGCCTCCTCTTTCACTGGAAATCCAAATAAATCAACTACCTGTGCAGTCCCATAAGCTATCTGGTTTTCTCAGGACAGACACCCCGAAAGGAACAGCAGGGATACTTTATTTAGTTACTAACTTGCCTACACACTGGCTGCCTAAAAATAATGGCCATGGGAAAAACGACTTGCAATGTGCCTTTTTCCCTTACCTGTCCCACATGCCCCGCAGCCACTGCCAGCTCACACCTGCAGTGACCTCAAACTACAAGAAAATCCTTCATCCCCAGAGTACAACTCCCCACGCTGGCCCCAGGGTCAGGACAGACCACATGAGCAGGAGAAGCTGAGAAAGATCCTCTTGGGCATCTTTCTGGGCAGGCATCCTGCCCTGGGAAAGGTGGATTTGCAGTTTTCTTAGGCAATCCATGGCAGCTGTAGGCAGCAAAATGTTCATTTGTGACTGGGGAAGACACATGGCCACATTTTTGGGGGTGGTTTGATACGGTATAGTGACACAGTGCTTGGAGCTGCTCTTGTTATTATACAACTATGTATTTAGTTCAAATCCAGCTAAGGACTCCCCTGGACACCCCACCCCTGCCCAATGCCTCTTAGAAACATGCCTTGCTTTCAAAATACAGCTCCACTTATTTTAATAAAACTGAGCACAAAGATAAGCACACGTGTATTTCTTTGACCAGGAAATTATTTTGGAACAAACACATTTTTGTCAAAGTTCTACAGGATCAGTTCTACCTAAACAAGATTCTCTGCCTCCAGATAGAGATGCCCATGCAGAGAACTTCAGGCTGCCTAAATGGTACCACCAGCATGGCTCCTACTTCCATAAGGATAAGGCCACCATTTTACTGCCGGAGCTAGAACTGTGCTGATAAAAAGAGAACACAACTATTGAAAACACACTCCCAGTAACTTCTGGGAGGGGTTTGTTCATTGTATTTATGTTTAACTGGTATATATACTCTGGGCTGAAGGCACAGAAGGACCCTTCAGCATCTCCTGCTGCACAGGCTCAGCAGCCCCAAGCAGCTCAGCAAGGAGGGGCAGGAATTTGGTTCCTCGGTTATAATTGCTGCTATACAGAAACATATCAGGAGCTTTCCTCCTGATGTAGATAAATGGATTTTACTTCTCAGGCAAGCACAAGTCCACAACACAGAAAACACTATGCAAGGCTCAGGCTGTTAGAAGACAAAGGGTTGTTTCTGCCTGCTACCTCTCCTCATTGGATGCAGTTGTAAAGCTATACAGTTTGGGGGCTTTTTTTTCCCTACTCCTTTCTGCTCTGGTTGACTGTGGTTTTGCTTTTTAAATGGCAATTTTGTTATTTATTTTTTTCAGCTATATATCTTTATTCTACCAGACCCTGCAAACTCTTTCACTCCTGTCTCTTAATTGGTTTAAGTAAGAAGTTATGCAAGCCCAAAATATCTCATTCATGACACTGTTAGTGAATGATAGAGCTGAGATAACACATTTTGTCTTTTGGTTCCTAATGACCAAGTTATGTGCTGGTGCAGCTTGGAAAGGATAGTTTAAACTCCAAACATCCATTGCAATTTAAATATTTAATGACTAGAATTAATATTTCAGCACAAAAAACCTTCCTGAAATATTTAAAGTCACCGTTTTTTTCAGGAAGTAATTTGAAGAAAAATGGAAATTCAAACCCACCACAGCTACCTTTTTCATAGACACTTAAGCAAGTCCAAGATTTCCCCAGTCATGCTGCAGACACTTGCAAACATACTGAATGCAGTATTCTCTCTAGTAGCAAGATATATTTTCAGACATTTTTTCTTTAATGCATGGAGAAGTCACTGAAGCAGAACAGTTCAACTGTCTGCTTAAGAAGATGCCTTTTTATCTTTAGAAAAAGCCTACCCAAAATACCAGTGACAGAGAACAGCAGTCTCAGAAGAGGAACAGAAGGTTGCTGGTCTTTTCACTCACAAAAAAATTCATTCCACAGATAGAAATCAACCAGTGCTGGAGGAAATAAAAAACAAACAAAAACCACAGGAGCAGCTGATCTGTAGTTCTGATAAAAAGCCTTCTGCTGTGGCTGGGAAAAAACCCTATTGCTTTGAGTAAATTTTCAATCTGCTTCTGATCTGTTATCAGATGGGAGATTTTTTAATTATTATTACTAGTTTCATGCACTTAATATAACACCTGCTCCTTGCAATACATGTCTTTGAGAGTTCTTAATTGCATAACCAAGGAAACATGGAATGGCTCTGCAACTGCCAACAACAACCCACATCAAAAAGATTATGTAGGATGAGTTGCCATACTTCATATAACCTTAAAAAAAAAATAAATCAGGAGAAAAAAACCCTACACACCAACAAATACAGTTGTAGTAGTGCAGTATTTTTCTTAGTTATAACAGATAAACTGCAATGCTCTTCTTAGGGATAGTAGATAAACACTACTAAGTATTCCATTTTATTTCATATTTTAGAGTTAATTTTATATTTTAAAATCTAAATTAAACCAAATTTTTTATTTGGTAGTATCCTTTATTATGTAAACAGATTGCTCTTAAAGCAGGATGTGACTGCCCCCTTACATTCACAAAGAGAAATATGAAAACTAACAGTCCCACAGACAAAAACTATGGCAATCTGCTATAGGAACAGCACAAACAAAGGTAAGCCCTCTCAGCTACGTCACTAGTAGCTGTGTTCAGTTGCACTTAAATCTTATAATTTCACTCCTTGCTGGACAGTGGCCTATACTATGTTGTCTCTTCTGGGCCTACTCACAGATTCCATGTGGCCTGTGTTTTCCCTCAAGCAATAAATGGTGATCTTCAGCTCCAGAAATACCCACCCACTCACCTTTGGTTATTTCTGAACATATTTCTTTGGTTATTTTCTAAACGATCACCATCAACCTCTAAAAGAGAAGAGCAACTTCGTCTCAGACTTCAGTGATGACTGCAAGTACTATCCAGTCACAAGCAAAATCCTCAGCTGCACTTTCAAGGTTGTTCCCCCATCATCACTATCAAATTAAACTTTTGTTAAAGGCTTCAATATGACCAAAAGAGAGAGACAACAACTAAATTTCCAAATACACAGAGATCTTTCCTGCCTTTTAAATTTTTTTTTTTTTACCTCAATACTCACTCAAAATGTCATAAGAACTTTAATCTACAGCTTGTAGAAAGTTCCAAGTGCATCTCTACATGGAATTCAGCATCACAGAACATGCCTGTACATGCCCTATGACACTATGTTCCATCCAAATGGATTTGCAAGGAAAATACACATGCATGGGGTGATGGTGGAAGGATATGAAGAACAGAGCTGCAATAATAAAAGATGATGCTAGCTGTAGAAAAGGTTATCATAAACCAAACAATCTCACACTAAAACATAAGTAGTACTTAGATTCAGGATAGGATAATGCAAGTTTTTTTGAGGATCACTGATAGTAATCTTCTGAAAGGTCAGTCAGTGATAGGGAGCACCACTGGCTGGGGAAAGAGCATCTCCTGCATGGAGCAGAGGTCCTGAGAGATGGCAGTGCCACTGCTGTTGCAAGGGAGTAGGAAATGGAGCTAAAGATCATCTCCTGCATGGAGCAGAGGTCCTGAGAGATGGCAGTGCCACTGCTGTTGCAAAGGAGTAGGAAATGGAGCTAAAGAGCATCTCCTGCATGGAGCAGAGGTCCTGAGAGATGGCAGTGCCACTGCTGTTGCAAGGGAGTAGGAAATGGAGCTAAAGCCCCATTTAGTGCTAGCTCACAGCTAGTCAGAAGCATGGATGAAATATTATGATAGGTTTCAAATGAAAGGTTAACAAGAAGCAGAAAGCAATGCTATTTTGTTTATGGAACAAAACTGCTTCAAATCATAAAACCAGCCATGCTGTGTATCTCAATGGAAAGGTTAATCTAGTGACTTAGATAGTGACTCATGCTGGAACATTCAGAGGTAAAGAAACAAGCACAGTTCTGAGCACTTATTCTCCAGTTTTGAAGAAAATAACATGAAAACTATATATATGGGTAACATACATTAATACATGTAAAAATGTACCATTCTGTGATGCCAAATTGACCACGTAACAGCTTAGCCTGGCATTTACAGGAATTGGGTACACAACCACTGCAGAATAACTACTCCTGTTGATGTTGAAAAACCCTCTTCAAATGCTACTCCACAAGCAGGGACTTCCTCTCAGTCCAGAGTAACTCAGCATTAGCAGATGCCTTTCACTTCACCTTGTCCACCTTAATACCTGGGTCAACTAAACTGTGTTCATCAGAGCAGTCATGAGTTCCCATCTGACTGCCATGGTTCGGTAACAGACTGATGACTGAAATTTGACTGTGCAGGTCACAGAGCATCCTTTCTTCTTTGATCAGTTCTGCTGGCTACTTGCCTCACCTTCCACTCAGCAAATCACCATGAAGGCCTTCCCATCAGAAGCGAGAAAAATATCAAATACATAAGCATTTTCATCCAAACTCTGCACAGCTATACTAAGTACTCCTTGAGTGAATCCATCTCATGTTTCAGCTCAAGATACCCATTTCATCAGTGCTGGATTACAGTAGCAGCAGAATAACTTTGCTGCTGGAGCAGGAATCAAGGACACTGTCTAAATTGCTTTTAGAGGAAGAAAAGCTTTCCAAATCACCAACAGAATTCACATGCATTCCCTCCTACGCAGAAACACACTGCCAGAAATCATGCCTTGAAATTCTGACTTCTAGCCACCACTGCAAAGATCTTAGCTAACTAATTTATTGCAGGATTTCACTCCACTTGATTGATAAATGCTTGTTTAGAGCAATCAAGTATAAGGCAGTTCCTCTTCAATCACTATGTACTTGTTATAACAACCTTCCAATATCTGAAGGGGGGACTCCAAGAAAGCTGTGGTAGGGCATTTTACACAGATGTGTAGTGAGAGGACAAGGGGAAAGGGTTTTAAACTTGAAGAGAGGAGATTTAGGTTAGACATGAGGAAGAAATTCTTTAATTTGAGGGTGGTGAAACACTGGGACAGGTTGCCCAAGGAAGTTGTTGCTACTCCCTCCCTGGAAGTGTTCAAGCCCAGGTTGGATGAGGCCTTGAGCAGCCTGGTCTACTGGGAGATGTCCCTGCCCATGCACGGGGGTTGGAACTAGGTGATCTTTAAAGATGCCTTCCAACCCAAACCATTCCATGATTCCATGATTCTGCGGATTAGCCATTCCCTTGTTCTGCAACCTTCTTACCTACTGAAACCAGATTTAAAGACAATGAAAATGGTCCATAAAAAAAAAAAAAAAAAAAAACAACAACAACAACAACAACAACAAAAAAAAAAAAAAAAAAAAAAAAAAAACACTATTGAAATTTGCATTTACTTCAGAGGAATGTGAGAATCAGATTTAATTGAACCTATGAATTTGCCCTCTCCCTTCCAAAATATATACATGGCATGGATGCCAGTGTCAGGTGTGGGTTATAGTGGTGTTATACCAAACTTTGAATTGCATGAACTTAATACCATATTGCTGGACAGCAGCATGACTCATGTGCCAACCTCTGAAAGCCTAAAGATAAACAAGGAAGAAGTACAAAGAAATCTGTTCCCAGTAGGAGATGGCATCAGATGTTTTCTTCACTTTCAATGCTTTTTTCTTTTTTTTTTCCCCCCAGTCTCAAATTGCAGACATATGCTCAAGCGAAGGAAATCATGTCTATTCTGCACTTTCAGTGGGCTGATGAACCCAAAGCAAATATTACTTTCTTTTTCCCCCCATTAGAGAATACCATTAAGGCTAATGCTGACAGATCGGGCTCTTAGTCAGTAGAAAGAAAAGGGTAATTGTGGGTCAACATACCAAAAGAACAGTATGTGCCAGTCTTCATCATGGTAATTAATTATTACTCAGGGTTGACGCAGTTTCTGCAGAAAACATGGGGACCACTCAAAACTCTTCTGCAGCTTCAGCTCCTCTGTTTCCCAGGCAGTATGTCAAGCTGGCCTGCAACATGAACCTGCCTCTGCTATTCTTTACAAACACTAAGGGGCATAATAAGTAGCTTAGACTACGCCAAATTATTTTGTAGGAGAATAATTGCAGGTTTTGTTGCTATGGCATTTTCTAAAGGCCAACGAGGAGATGAGGCAGCCTTTGAAGGAAAGCACAGATGACCTCTCCAAGGTAAAGTCTCTGTAAGTATGCCTGCTCCAGAGACTTTTGAGATCCCATGAGTTAAGAGAAAGCGATTTCAAAAGAAGGAGCAACATGTGCTGTCCAGCAAGTTCAACCACCTTTCATCTGTAGCTGTTCTCAACATGGAAACTACTCGACAGGCACTTGACTTCTTACAATGCTTACACAAACAAGGCATACCACTGGCAGCAAAACCACCTTTGAGAACAAAGTGACAGAAGTGAGGCTAGAACTCCCTGCTGACGTGGTGCCCAAGCACTTTCCAAGCCAAAGTTCTGTTCAGTTACTGAAGTGATGTGTGAAGATGTACATGCGAGGGGTTTGTGTAAGCCCAGCACATCTTGTTAGACATACCAAGGAGAACGGGCAATACAAAATCATGGACAGATAAGCCACCCCTAGGTATTTTTATATGATGCCAGTTACAAATAACACATTAGACAGCTGCTACTTTTACAAGCTGAATTACAAAAAAAAGGAATTTGTAAGTAGACACTGAAGTCTCAGCATTTCATAGCTCTAATTAAAATCCTAAGAAAAATCTTAAATGATGCTTCCGAAGAAGGGTTTATATTCAGAGAATGCATGCTTTTCTTTATCCCCAAACTTCATGTTTCTTACAGGAACTATATATTTAATTGCATTAAATCAAAAGAAGTTGTCCTAAAAATATTATCTTGCACAAGATACTGCTCTGAAGTTAACTAATTTTTACTTACGGGAAGAGGGATGGTGGAGCTGAGTAAGCAGAGAAAAAAAAAATTCAGCAAATACAGAATCATTGCAACATTTCTTTTTCAGTCTCTGAAATGCAAATGTTGACGTCACCCGACCCTCTTCTTCCTGACTCACCCTTTGGAACATTTTGAATCTCGTGTATCAGAAAATTTACATTTGTTGCTCAAACACTGGTCATTTTTGGTTTCTCTCTGCTGCTTGAATTGCTGCTACACAGCACTCTGTGTTTTAGCTTGAGATTCTTCCTGTTGTGGATTTCCTTACATCTACCAAAACAGCTATTTTAGTAAAGCACCACCTGGCCCTAAGAAGTGCTGGTGCTTGGTCTTGTACCCAGAGAGGAAAGTGAAGTAAAAGCAACAGTTTTGGCCACAGCCACGGAACTAGAAGTCCCAGTCTCATGACGTACATCTGGGGAGATGGCTGGGAAAGAACAAGCACAGATTCAGTAAAAATGAAAAGTCAAGTAACAGGTGTTGTGTTGGTGTAGTTGCATCTGTGCATTGAACTAGCTTACAAGCTGGATTTCTTAAAATTATAAATTTAACTGTTGATGATGTATAAACAGCAATTTCAACTGGACAGCTTGTTTGTTCAATGGGCTTTGCTCTCTTTCTGAGCTAGCCTATGCCAGTGGCATGAAAACAATATTTGAAAGTACATACCTTCTATATAGTGTCAGACATTACACAAAGCTGGCAGTTCTGAGGAGCAAACAGCATTTGACAAGAAGAACTTTCCATGAGACTGACCGATGAGAAAAATCAGGCTGAAAAATCAGTGGTTTATCCATATACCTGGATTTTCTGCTTTTCATTTATTTTCTGTCTACTAAATGTTAAGACATAACTTTGGTTACATTCACCCTGATTCTGAACCCCACTATTACACCATGACTTCCTAAGACTGTCAGCAGCCCTTGGCCAACTCTCAGCAGAGGAAGCTGATTTCCAGTAGGGAAAACTCTCTTCAGAAGTTGTGAGAGAACACCAATACACATGACAAACACAAAAATGCATGGAAGAGAAGAAAAGCAGCACTTGAGTTTGAGTGCTCTGACATCACAGCCAAGTCAAAGGAGTCACTGGCCAGGCTGGAACAAACACTGCTTAAGGTCAAGCAGCAAGAGGAACAAAGATAGAAAACTGCAGGGCAAATACATTCCACAGCTCTTATGATGCCCAAACCTGAACAATATATTTTCCCAACAATTAATTCAAGTAGACCCCTAAGTAATCTGAAAGGCTTTTTCTGTCTTTAAAGGAGAAAGCCTTCCCATTCACAGAGCCATGATGCCTAAATGACCAGAAAGCACATATTTACATCTATTTTAAACCTAACCAGTTCAGATTGTATTACTAACCTACAGGAAAACAATGGACCGAGATAAACTGCTTTAAGTTTGTGCTGTTTGAGGAAGGCTTATTCCAGGCTCACTTAAATATATTTACTTCGTAAAAAAAAACCAAAACAAACCAAAAAACAAAAACAATCAAAAAAACCCCACAATCCAGTCTTAAAATAAAGCAAGCATCAGTTTATATAATCAAACCTTTAGTTAAACCAGCTGAAACCTACACACTAAGTACAGACATATCTGAAATCCTACTTTGTGGTTCTACAGGCAAATCCCTAATAAATATCTATGACATGGCTGCTGGTAATTAGATAAAGATTTATATAAAGAGATTTAGCATGAAAAACTTCCCTTGGACAAATAGAACTGTGTCACTGAAGAGTCTGGAGTACACGGAAGAACCCTTTTTGAAATAAAATAATTGCTTAAACCTATCTGATATAGTACATGATAACAATTCTATTTTTCAAAACCTGTATTTAAATTCAAACACGTAATGGCAAAAAGGAAGGCAAAATATGAAGCCTGAAGACTGCCTTTATGTTTTCTTGAAGACAGTCCAAAGCACTCCAAATATTCTTTACCATTATCTTGCATTAGTTACAAGGTTTGGAGCATGTGCTGAGAAAGATGCTTTCTTTGCAAACTGACCTGAACTAACAACACCTAATAACCAGGGTTTGCATTAAATCCCTGCAATTTAGCTGTGCAAAGCTCACCAAAAAGACCAAAGCTGGGAGAGAATTTTGCATCCCTACTCTAAGATTTAGCCCAGGACTACACACCTGGTATAGGCATCCTTTTCCTGGCCAGCAGGTCAAACAGATCTTCCTTCCAAATCTACCTGTGATGATGAGTGAAATAGCAGTCAGACAGATCCTCGTGGGTGAGCAGATTAGGAAGGCTTCGTTTCTGTGCAAGTATTTGTGTGCCTCAAGCAGTTTTTCCACAAAACCCCCAAATGGAAATTTTGGCCCTAAATCCTCTCTGATTCTTGGCTCTCACTGCCCAAACCCATTTTCATGGTCTGGGAGGTGGAGGGTCTGTTCACGCCAGCCACTTGACTGCACACTCCCTCCTCCCCCCAACACTTTCACAGCAACCCCCCTACTTCATCTGCCAGGAAAGGGAGAAACAAGGGGGTTTATCTCCCTGGGAATGAGGGATCTGCTTTCCTGTCTCCCCAACAACCCTGTTGATTCAGCTCCTAATGGTCACACCACAACCGGGCTGGCTTCCTCCATGCCAGGAGACAAGGCTGTTACACGTCGCTGTTCCCAAAGCCAGCAGGATCCCAGGGACACCACGCACCAGAGTGACTATTTATACATGGGAATGGGTATTTATACAGTGCCATAGGCTCTGGAATCATCACAAGGCTCCGCAGTACCCAAGACTCACAGATATTTCCCTTCTCCCTGTAAACACTCCCGTTACCACTCCGCCTTTTCACGCCTCATTAGCAGAGATTCATTCCTTCTGGGAAGAGGCTCTTGGAAAACAAAGCTTTCCCCTCTGGGAAGACAGCTGAAGATCTCATTAAAACGGGGAGCAAATTAAAACCACACATCACCATTACACAATTAAAGCAACGAGGCTATTAAAAGGCACAGAGTTATAACCTGGTGACTGCTGTACCCGGGGAGCAAAGCAGGTGAGCAGCTCGGGTTTCCCCGAGGGAAAGGAGGGGCAGGAACCTGAACTTGAAGGATGTGTTGGCAGCACACACTCACAGAGGACAGGGTATATTACTCATTGCCAGCTCCATAGCAAAATCAATGCTTTGTTACAGGAGCAAAACATCCGTTTAGCTTTGAGGTGTAGGATAGCTCTAAGTGAGCTTAGCCTCCCAGACAACTTCGGTAGAGAAGAAAGGGAGAAGTAATTTTCTTAAGCCACAAATTTTCTTAAGCCATAAATCCTTTAAATACCAATAAACACTGATTTCTTCATACCACAAAAAGCAGGTAAAGAAACCAAATTGCATTCTCTTTTTATGCACAGGAGTTACTGGAGAGAAGACTCATAACAAAACCACCACTGGTTTATTTGTTCTTCAACAAATTAGCACTTGCTAAATGACTCTGTAGCAATCCCTAAAGTCAAACACATGAAGATGCTAGAGCAGAAGGAAACTCCTTTCAAACTAATCAAGTCTTTCCTTTTGGACAGGCTCACAGGTTGATGCTAAGCTATAAGGGTTTTTGAAGGGTTCAGGCCTATTGATTAATCCCTCTGGTACTCAGACAGCGTGTATATAATTTACCTAGCAAAGTCCAAATGGAAACTGGTTTCTGGGGCCAGAAACCAAGGTCCCAAGGGCATTTAAGGGTTCTGAGTATAGAAATACTACTTTTCAGTTCTCCAACTCAAAAGAGGGTCACTGGCGGAACACTGTGGGAAATGCAGGACCATTTGCAATTACATTATTGGGTTGTTTCATTAAGTCTCTCACTGCTCCCCTTTGTCCTGCAGAAATCTGGACAAGCTGTATTCAGATAGCTATGCCTAAACGTTTGTGAACATTCACATGATGCCCTACTTACTCTTCAGCTGCTGCTCAAGAAGGTGGCAAATCAACTGTAGGCCATGTGCTGTGACGCCAGCCTCATACAGATGTCCTAGATACCCTCGACATCCCCCTTGAAGGAACCACTCACTCACCAACATCTAGGCAACCAACTCATGCCCAAGCTGTACTATGTAGAGATATAGCAAGGAATCCTACAAATAAACAGATCAAGAGCCAAAATACATGCACCAGACTTGTGCATGTCGTTCCCTGTAGTCAACAAAAAACTCTATCGTGATTTTTTTTTTCTATCCCAATAGTTACTCTACCAAGAAGTTAGGAAATTCCTGTACGACACATAGCTGTGCCTTCCTCTGAGCATTTTTAGTATTAGTACAAAAAAAATTGACAAGTTGTTGCGGGGGGGGAGGAGGTTGGGTTTTTTTATAGATAATAAGTAAAATGTTCGACAAGAAAAAACAAACAACCTGCCCAAAAAACCCCACAATACCCTAAATTAACCAGATCTATTTCTCTGCTTACCAAAACCAAAAGCTTATTCATCCTACATACCACATGCACGGAAATCAGGTCCTGTGATACATTGCAGAGACATGATACACTGATTTCATCACCTCTCTTGTCCTCCCTATCTACTCCCATGAAGTCCAAAACACCTCCAGCAGTCCTTGGTGCTGAGCAAACACTGACAGCCTTTTTGATTTGGGCTTTATTTTATTTATTTATTTGTTTATTTTTAAATCAGCCTTTCAGAGAAGTGCTATCTTCTTTCATATGGAGATATTACAAAACCACATGGTAAAAGCAGAGAAGGTTGCAGTTGCCTGAAATGATGGCAATTAGGAAAAATACTGAGGTAACTGACTAGCAAAGGGCTGCAAGACTGATTCAGCCTTTTAGTCAGAAGGACTCAACTTCTGCATGGATACCCTTGACAGTGTGTTTCACTCCAGAGGGTCAGAGGACTGGCAGAAAAGCAGCTGGAGGGGAACACCACACCACATGTTTGGTACCCTCAGGTGCAGCTTCTCAGGCCAAAGGCAAGGCTGCTCTGCAACAGGGACAATAAGGAGGTTGCCCAAGTAATAACAGGATGCTGGAAGACTCAAAATTATGACTGCTATGACCTCCTCTGGGTGAGAAAAGCTATTCTGAAAGGCATTAATGTGCAGCAGCTTAAGCCCTATTTAAAAAAAAAAAAAAAAATTTGATAATGCAGCCTTCACCTATACTATGCCCTAGTCCTCATCATTTGTTGCCACTATCTTGTATCAATCACATCACTGGTCCTGGCTAGATAGTCACAGTTCAGCAAGAGAAGTCACATCACAACGTGTTTACCAACTACTGGCTTGACTTAATGCTCCACCTCCTCTTATGCCTGAGAATTACCCAGCTTGACCCAAATCCCCAGTGGTTTTTGCTCAGCATGGCACCGTGCTTGGGAAAGGACAGTCGGGGCCTGCAGAACAGCCTGGCTCACATCTGACCCATATGCTGCATCTCAAACAGAAGCATCCCAGTCCCATGGGCATGCAGTGAGTGCAGAGGTTGCCTAAGCAGGTCCACCAGGGCTGGTGAAAGGTTCTACCTTCAGAGTAGATGTTCCTCAGGAGCTGCCAGAGAAAAACATAGCTGAAGACAACTTCTAAGTCTATTAAAAGATCAAAGGGAGAGGTCCTGAAGGGTACCGGCAATGTTTACTCAGCGCTGCCTGCAAGGCAAGGAACAAGGGAAAACAACAGAAAACCAGAGTCCACTGAGACTGGATCTAGGTAATATTTAATGAAACATAGCAACACAAAGTTGTGATGCCACTCCAGCTTTCAGGCTGCCCCTGACTGATGGTACCATAAACATATCTTAAACAAAACAAAAAAACCCAAGCACAACTGCCCCCCCCTCCAAAAAAAAAAAAACCCAAACCAAAAAAACCCCACCAAAATCACCACCAAAACTGCATCATTCAAATACACCAATCTCTTATTCAAATATAAACACTCTTGCAGCTGATTCTATCACAAATCAGATAATTCTAGGCAAGAGCATAAGCAAACCAGCAACAAATCCTTAAATCAATTTCTTCTTCTGATAACAGTAAATTGCAGTTAAACTACAGACATAAATGAAAGAGGGACTGTGATACCAATAACACATAACGGATCTGACACTTTTATAAGCATTTGGAGGCACTTGATAGAACAACTTTTTCTGTCTATGTTAACAAATAGTGCCTTGGTTTTTGTTTCGCAAGTTCTCTGGGACCTAGGGCCATGTTTTCATCTGTATTTGCACAGCTCCTACTTGCACAAATAACTGGGTGAAGCTTCTAGGTGCTACTGGCTTTGAATTACACTATACAATCGGAGAGATTATGCTGTTAGTATAAGCACATATATAGTAACTTACATATAAGTACATAACTCATGTAATTAATTTGAAAATAAATTTTAAAATCACAATATTCTATATTAAAGATCACATGTATTATAAGCCCTTGAAAGTATATTAATACAGACATCATGCACCAATGCAATTTAAATTGAAATTTAAAGTCGTTAAAAGGTAAATAGTTCTTAAATTCAATATAAATATACAGGATAAACAAAAGACTTCCGGATTTCAAGTCAAGAATTCTTGAACTAGCATAATACCTTAGCCTGAAGTACACAAAGAAAACACCATTATTTCCATTTCTCTGGGGAAAGCCCAGTTTGTGCCACTCAGGAAAATTCTGCCTCGCATTACTTTTGGTTTCAGTTTTCCCTAGCACAAACAGGAAGACCGTCCCCTTCAGCTGATTTCCCATCAAACTGAGATGCAGAAGGGGAAATGAAACCCCATGCCGCTGTTTTTCACGGGGATGTTCCGGGTGGGAGCCTCACACCAGCTCCTGACCCTCAGTGTCCCGGCTCCTCAGCTCCGTCTGCCTTGACCTCGTCACCCCTGCTAGCAGAATTGGGCAATATTTACCCAAAAATGGCCGTATCCTTGAAGAGGCTGTGGGAACAGCCAGCCAGGTGGTGACTCCAGGTCTCTGCCAGGTGATCCCGGAGGAAGAGCACGGGCAGCTGCTCACCCACCCCGGTGCCTAATACCAGCACCCGGCCCAACCTGAACCGGCATCTGAGTCACTGGAACTTCCTTGTTTTCATAAATCAGTTAGCTCTGGCTGCATGTTTTCGGAGGCTTTCTTCATATGTACTCTAAGACGTTTAATTTAAACAACACAGAGTTTAATAATAATAATGCCACATGTGGTGGTGCAGATCCCTCCCCCTCACTCCTATCCTATTCCAACCCCTACATACTCCTTCTACGTAGCAGGGTGAGCCTTGCCATGGAACTCTGCTAAGCTGTGCTTCTGTAAGTCTATATTAAAATCACCTCTTCCTAACATCTTTGTCACTGAATCTTGAAAAAAAAACCTTAAGACCTTCCACTCCCGTCTGCAACAACATATTACATAACTATGATATATCACCTAAGTTGTACATTTATATATATGCACTATATAAATAAGCATGTATTAATAAGCACGAACATGTAAGGTATAAACATAATATAACGTACGTACACAGAGCTTTGCGCATCCCGATAAATACCATACTTGCCAAAGGCGACGGGCTTGCTTCAGCAAAACAAAAAGTGGAGGTCCAAAACAATCTTAACATTTATTTACATCTAAGTTTCTTCCCGCCGGATGTTGATCATTATTAAGAGAAGACACTTAGAGGACCGTAAATCACAGCGCAGCCCCACGTTAAAGAATAGGCGAATAAGAGCCTTACAGAGACAGGGAGAACCCAAACCCCGTCACGGCCGGCACCAGTGCTGCAGGGCTCGGTGTCGGCACCCGGGCTCTCCCCGAACCCCGGGTTCCTTTAAGGAGCTCAGGCAGCGCCTTCACTGGTCCCCCGGAGACCGCAGAGGAAACGCTCTACACCCACCCCCACCGCGACGGCGTTTGCAGCTGCGAGCTCTGCCGCTGCACCGCGCCGTAGCCTGGGTCGGGCCGAGCCGAGCCGGGCCGAGCCGAGCCGAGCCGAGCCGAGCCGAGCCGAGCCGAGCCGAGCCGAGCCGAGCCGTGCCGAGCCGAGCCGAGCCGAGCCGAGCCGGGTCGGACCGAGCCGGGTCGGACCGAGCCGGGTCGGACCGGGCCGAGCCGGGTCATGTCGGGCCAGACCCCCCCCCCCCCCCCCCCCACACACACACACACAGACACACAGACACAGACAGACAGACAGACAGACACACACACAGACACAGACACACACACACAGAGACACACACACACACACACACACACACACACACACACACACACACACACACACACACACACACACACACACACACACACACACACACACACACACACACACACACACACACACGCTGTCGCCTCACTCACCGCCCGCAGCCGCCGCCGCTCACAGCGCCGCTGCCGCTGCCGCCACCGCCCATAGGCCGGGAGGGGCCGCACGTCACCAGAAGTGGGAGGGGCCTCTCCTAAGCCCCGCCCCTCGCCCCGCCCCGCGCTCCGCCTGCGCAGGGATCGGGGGAAAAGGGAGGGAAGGGAAGAGGGGATGGGGGGAAGAGATTTGCGTTCAATGTGGAAAAAGCAGCTTTTCTCAAAAAGAGGGGAGTGTTAGGAGGCTTTTAGTTAAGAAGGAAAAGAAAAAAGAGAGAAGTTAAGATTGATAAATCCAATTTTATTTCTTTTTTTTTAATGGTAAATAAATCTACTGGAGGTTTATTTTCAGCTTTACTTGATTTATCAGCAAATCAAAACGCTAATAATTTTGTTGCCTGAGAGGAAAAGCAACAAACCCAAAACCCAACCACAAAATTATAGAATCACAGATGTCAGTAAAGACCTCGAGTCCATCGAGAGAGATGGATGAGGTAGATGAGATCATAGAGTCCAACCATCAACCCAACATCACCATGCCAAATAAACCATGTCCCAAAGTGCCACATCCACCTGTTTTTTGAACATCTCCAGGGATGGTGTCTCCACCACTTCCCTGGGCAGCCTGTTCCAGTTCCTGACCACTCGTCCAGTAAAGGAATTTTTCCTAATGTCTGCTCTAAACCTCTCCTGGCACAACTTGAGGCCATTTCCTTTTGCTCTTTCACTCATTAAGTGGGAGAAGAGACCAACACCTACCTTAGTACAACCTCCTTTCAGGTAGTTGTGGAGAGCAATAAGGTCTCCCTTCGATCCCCTCTTCTTCAGACTAAATAAGTACAGTTCTCTCAGCTGCATATCTTTTATAAAGGAGAAATCATTTGAATGTTATTATACATTTTTACTTCATTTCTAATTACTGAAAAGCCCAGAATCTTTTCTTAGTCTTTTTATGTAAACTATAGGCTGTTTCTCCCATATGATACTAAAATACAAAGCAAGTTCAGGAATAAGAATTCTGCTAGAAGAAAATAATTATTCTTAATCTGTTTTGAGTACCCCAAAAACTTCCCTCTGGTAAGAGCCCTTAAGCAAAACACTTGCAGTGATGTGTAGAGATCAATAGGAATAAAAATTTATTCACAGTAGCAGAGTACAGAGAACTACAGGGGAATTACATGAGGTGTCTACATCAGCCTTTTTCCCAAATTTTTGATCATTGTGGTTCAGCATCACAGGTAGCAGAGACCTGGTGTGAGTGTAGGCAGGGCTCCATGCAGCTGCTGGCATCTCTCCTAGGAAGTTTTCCAGAGCCCATTTTTGTGGTAGGATGGCAATGGCACCAAGGCTAGACATCCCCTTTTTTGTTGTTACTGTCAGACCCTGTGCTAAGCATTTGCCCAGTGATGAGCATCCTGGAAACAATGCACAAAGGAAGGCCAGCATAGGAGGACTGGAGTGAAAAGGGAAGAATTTGGTTATCTTGGCAACTGAACAGCTCTCTGTGGGATTGTTGGTAAAATTAATTTTCAAAAATGAGGTTTAAATCTCTGCATAAATGCAAAACAGTGCTACCATTAAACTGCACAATTTTGCCAGCAAAAAAATCATAATTAGATGCATTTAAATTTAGTGGACAGAGGCTGTACAGGCAAATCTTCTTAATAAAAAGAAAGAACAAATATGAAAGGGAACAATTCTTTCTTTCAGAGAAGGTCTGTTGAACCTTCCAAACTGTTTGTTTATAGGATTTCAACTCTTAATTCCCTTTCCAGGATGTTTTTCATTCTGTCCCACTTCAGTGCTCCTGCTGCATTTTCTCCTTCCATAAATTTATGGTGTATGGGTATTTCCCAGGAAAAAATGGAGACTGGAAGACATCAGACCTTACTAAGATTACTACCTGCAGTGAGCAGCAGAATGAACATATGAATGATGCTCCCATATGAACAAGAAGGATGAAAAGTTCTATAGGAACAAAAGAATTGGATGCCTATCAACACAACATCTGCATTTCATGGTTCTGTAGTAGAAGATCTGTCCAAGACCTCCTTGATTAATTTCCTTAAACGGGTGGTGTTTTTTTATCCTTAGCCTGATTTGGTCAATGGGTCCATTTTTTGCTGGTGTAGACAAAGTTTTCCGGATCTCAATCATCTTAATTGATGTTTCCTATGTTGTGTTCTGTTACCCATTCATTCATCAATGGGTTGCTGGGGCTGTATCTTCCATTTCCTTTCCCTTCTGCCAGCAGAACAGGACCACAGTCTGCATCCAGCTATAGAACACTGGTGAAAGACCACGGGGTAACTGCTGGTTATTTCTCAGGGCAGCTACCACTGGACCTACTGTGAAGGAAATAGCTATCAGCTCAAGAGCAAAATTCAGGATTATTGCATCCACTGAAGACAAAAATACAAGATATAACACTCTGGACAAATAAGAGGAAAGACTGAAGAAACAGAAGAAAAATAGAAAAGAGAAAAAGATAAAAGGGGTAGAAATCAGGGGTAAAGGGAAGTTTTATAAAACTGATATTGGCAATTAAGTTCTGTTGCCTGTTTATAATTTGCACAGAGAAAATTCCTGTTCGCTTTCTGTGAAGTTTTCATGCTCTTTTTATCCGTTATTTTTCATGCCAGCAGCATTGTGTCCTGACATGATGTCCGAGAGGATATTTGCATTGAGGTTTTTTGTCAGCCTTTCTCGGGGTGCAGCTATAGTGCTGTGTGAATAGTGGGAGCTGCTGGATTTGGCTGACAAAGGGGACGGAGGGGACTTCTTCCTCTACACCAAGACTTTGCCCCTCAATGCTGTGACAAGATAATTGCACTTCAGGGAGTTATTGAAGAATACGATACTTTCTCCATGTTTCAGAAAAAAGAAAAAAAAGAAAAAAAGGAAATAAGAAAAAAAGAAAAAAAAGAGGAAAAACAAAAAACCAAGAAAAAACAAAAAAAAGAAGAAAAAAGAAAAAGAAAAGAAAAAGAAAATAAGAGGAAAAACAAAAAACAAGAAAAAAAAGAAGAAAAAAGAAAAAGAAAATAAGAAGAAAAACAAAAAAACAAGGAAAAAAAAGAAGAAAAAAGAAAAAGAAAAGAAAAAGAAAAAGAAAAAAGGACGACTTTATTCCACAGCAGCTTTCTCTTAAAATTTCCACCAAAATAGATTAGTAATAGATTATTATTCTGCTATCATGATGTCAGCTCGACTTACTTCAGATTAAATCTGCCACAGCTATGGCCACTGATTTACTCAGAAGGGCAAACTGCAAACTTACATGTACATTCATCTATGCTAGCACTTGGTTTCAGATGAAGTATGTATTTTTTGAAGTAAATCTCTGGTGTCTCTCTTTGTCTCCTCTTCAGTTCATGTTTTGGAGCAGACCCAGGAGACACAGGAGAAACAATTCAACTAAAACATTACCAAGGGCTGCGCTCTGACCACAGATGGGGCCAGCCTGGAACAAAACCTCAGAGCCCACAGACTGTGAAGGTCATGTTCTCCCCACAATCTGGTTTGCACCACAGAGTTTTTCCTGATGCACCCCCCTGCTTGCCAACATAGACATAGCCAATGTGGCAGAGTGATTAAAATGTTGTGTCTGTTACCACATGCTCATAATCCCCCAGTTATTTATTTAGACTGCATCCAGAAAATGCTACAGGGCTACCTGGATCCTGGTTGCTTGCTCACATTATGAGCAGCTGCAGATACAAAGGAAGAATCTTAAATTCACAGGGTATGGTTCTTCAAAATAGAGAAGTAGGGTTAAAGTACAAACACACATGATGGATTATGGACACAAAGTAAAATAAGTAAATTTTTTAAGCTGTCAAATAATTTCATTTTTTCTAGCTAAAGAGGGGAGGAAATGATGCAGCACTAGGCCAGGGTGGGATCATAGAATCATAGAATCATAGAATCATAGAATCATAGAATCCTAGGGGTTGGAAGGGACCTCGAAAGATCATCTAGTCCAACCCCCCCTGCCAGAGCAGGGCCCCCTAGAGTACATCGCCTAGGAACGTGTCCAGGCGGGTTTTGAATGTCTCCAGTGAAGGAGACTCCACAACCCCCCTGGGCAGCCTGTTCCAGGGCTCCGTCACCCTTACAGTAAAAAAATTTTTCCGGATATTCAGGGATTCCTAGGTATTACTCTTAGGAAGCACCAAAAAAAAAAAAATGTCAGGAGTTGTGTCACTGACTGCAGTTTTAAAAGAAGCTTTCATGTTGCAGAAGGTGTAAGGATCAGGAAAAGAGTGAAAAGATGAAAGGAATGAACTCTGCAAGTATTTCTCTGTACTGGTTTGTGTTCTGCAATGGAAGAAATGGCCCCTCAGCCATGTTGTCACATTGTATCTGGCAAGTAGTGATTTATTTGTAGCTTGTTAACAATAAAGCATGAACTCAACACATTTGCCCATGTCCTGCCAATAATTTTTATCCCTTTTCCGAGTATGTATAACAAGAAGCTCTTGAATATATTTAAATACTCCTACCTGCAAGTAGGATGTTCCCTCAAGAAACTTGGATGGGTGTTCTGATACCTAAAATTGATGGATGAACGAAACTCTTGACTTAGGTTTGTCCACTTCTATGAGCACGGCAAAGAGAGGACTTTTGGCTACAACGGGTAAGTTGTCAGTACACTTGACATTTTAGTGCCATGGATGTAGTAGCTTTGAACTTGATTTTACAAGCGCTGTGTTCTCATATTCAGCAGTGTCTGCCAAGTTTGCAGTCTCAAAGTTGCCTTGCTTTGAAAAACAAAGTCTAAACAAGAAAAATTGGGTCAGACTGTGAGAGGAAAAGGATTATTTGGATTTGCATGTAGTATGAAAAAGAACTGTTTATTTTCTTTCTGTTGTTTTTTTCTTTTTCTTTTTTTTTTTTTTTCCCTAATAAGTGATTCCGGTTTTCTGTATTAGATCTAATTTGCAGACAAGCTAAAATGGAAGACTTTGTTGTTCTTAGAATGAAGAGGAAGAAATTTATCAATTAAGAAAAGAACTATTAATAAAATGCCATCTTTTCAGCTCTAGAGAAACCAAATGCCTTGTTAAAAACCTGAAAACTATCATAAAGATGGTGTTTTTAAGGGATCTCCCCTTTACATCTTCAATAGAAGCAAAGGAATACAGACTTCCTTTTAATTTCTCCCCTCTTTGTTTCTTACAAGGTCTTTGTTTTTACCCTCCTTTATTTCTAGACAATTTTTGTTCTGTTTAGTTTTGACAAAACAACGTAGAGTCACTATGTTTATTTGCATGCATTCAAATTAATATCATCACCGAGGGGAAATGCTAGAATAAAAAAATATACAACCCTCAGATTTTGCCTGATATTTATGACTATTTCAGAGAAGATAATAATAGTTTAAGGCAGTGGTTGACTGGAAGCCTCTGATGCTGTTCTTCCATCTACTTTCTTACTAGATACTTATGGATTGGTTTCCTGCAAAATATTAGACCAGAACAATATTGTTATTGAAGGGGATTCCAGATGAGTGCTTAATTCCATGTCTCCCGGTCTCATCTCCTATTTATCACCCTTTTTACTGGAATGTGAGGCACAAAGGCCAAAGAGCTGGCTGCCCCATTTTGCCTGTCTGCTCCAGGGACTTACTGGTCCCTCAGCTTTCTGTAGTTGAAGGAAAACACCGCCCTCAGACAATTCAGCTTGCCTAGGATTTCATTTGTCCTCCAAAAGCACCTGTGCCTCCAGTGTCTGGAAGTGTCTTCAAGTGGGAAACATCTGGGTCAGATGGGCTATAAAATTGTAGTTTTTTCTTATGGCTTCCAGAGGGTGGGCATCAGCTGACATTTGCTGAGTACAGAAAATGTGCATGTCTTACAAAAGGCAGCATCTGTGTGGACTGCTGTCTGCTCCCCATCATTGTCCTGATACATTCAAAAAAATAGGTGGAATAAGAAGACTTGCAATTTTTTCAGGCTGTGTACTCTCAGTTAAAGAGTACCTTTCTTGTATATGTCTTCTGGTTTTACTTTTCATGCATAGAAACCCATTATAAATTCTCATGGTCTGTTAATTCCACATCTGAAAAAATTAATCATTCTTTATAAAGTTCAGCAGCAGCTTTGATTTAAGCAAATTGTACACGTGTATTTCCAGCTGAGCATCTATTTCCTTTGGCAGACCATCCCACAGTTCTCATCACACTCCTGAAATCTTGAGAACTTGCCTCTTCTACTGACAGCACCCTGAGTTTGAGGAGCAGGTGGGTTTGATCCTTTGAGGTGACTTCTGCGGGTGACTTCTAGACTGAGTCTGTGCAATGACTTGACAGAACAACTTCTTGTTGCCCACAGTCAGAAGAAAGTTAGAGGAACAGAAATGGGAACTGGGAGAGAGATGATGAAGAGGCTTGGAGGAATTAGTCCTTTTCAGAGGTATTTGGGTGGACACTTTTGGTCTGACATGAGAGTGGATGGGAGGGATCAAGTTGGTGGTCCATATTTTAAAAGAAGTTGCAGCAAGGTGGCTGACTGACTCTGCTGTTGGTTCATGTAAACACCCTATCATACAAGCACATTTAGCAGGAAACAAGAAAGATTAATGCTTAGTTCCATCACCTTGCTTTCCCAGTGCTCTGAAATCACATCTGTGGGTGGCTCTCACCAGTCCCATACAATGGGATCTTGCTTCCTTGCTGGGATTCTCTTGCCATTACCTCCCCTTGGCCCTGTGTCCTAATTATGTGCAGGGTTTGTGCTGATATAACTGGTGTTTTTTCAGGGATAATCTTTTACCAGAATAAATATACTGGTGCAATTCCTAGTACTAATGCATTACACTGATTTAAAGCTATCATACATCAGTGTGACTTAGCTTCTTCCTTAGCACAGGCATAAGCCTATCTATGCACCCTCCTAATGCCAATTTAATGAACTCTTTGTTCATTAGACACAGCTGCATAGTTAGAATGGTCTTACTCTCACATGGTAGTACGATTTTCAAGCACAGATAACCTCTAGTACAGCATTTAATGTGTCAGTGGCTGTCACTTTTAATTGTATCGATACCTCATTGCTGTGCATGAATTTCAGAAGCACATGTGGATGAAACCTGCTGAACCAGCTGGCTTGTTAAACAGAAGAGATGGGCAAGTAAACCATCTGTTATTCAGAATCTCCTCCTGACGCTATTTTAGGGGGTCTTGTTTGGTTCTTTCAGTAGTAAATTAAGTGGATCAGATACTTCCTACTGCCTGGCACAACTGTATCAGACAGGCTTTGCCATCCCTGCTGCCCATGTATTCTGTCCCTTTTAGAAGAGTGTAATGTCTTAAAGGCATTACAGTGGAGAAACTACTGTTTTTTTCAGACTCATTCTGAAGCCTATGTGGAATAAGCAGTCACTCAATGTCATATCTGAAGTTACAATATAAATTATGTCATATGCACTGGTATATTTGAAAGAGCTTTTTATTGTTTCATAAACATCTGCAGGCTATTTATGGCCACAAAAAAAAACATGTGTGAGTGGTTCTGGTTGCTTCTTTGTAGTTGGCAGCCTGAATTTTGGGAGCCTACATGTGTGAGCTGCAGAAATAGCTCAGCACTACAAGCAGCTTCTGGCTAACTACTACTTCATCAAGGAGCCATGTGGTCTGTGGTTCCATTTCCTTCATTTTCTACATTTACCATGAAGGAGTAGTGCATTTTGGATTGATCTACATAAGGTGGTTACCGTCCAAGTGTCTGAAGTGGGGAATCTAAAGCCCAGCAGCCATACTGCACCGGTTACTCAAGTAAATGCTCTTATTTTCCATGACAGATGCCCTTGTTTGCTTTTAACATAGCTCAATTCTCATGTGTATTAAGTGAAACCACACAAATGCATACTTACAGCAGAAAAACATCCCCTCGGGGAGCTGTTGCAGAACAGACACTCTGCAGTAGTAGTTCTGAGCTCTTCCCTGTGTAGACAAGTCCTATGGTGCAGATTATTGCTTTGTCTGCTCTTAATGACTTCATGTGAAGTTTATTCATTATCTAAGATAGCCACAAAAGCTAAGCCCAAGAATTGCCTGAAGTGTGTGTTACTTAGCTAGAAATGCTTTCTGGCATTTCAGTGACTCTTTAGTTTCCACCTGTGGCTCGATTCCCTCTGATGCCAAATTCTGAAACATTTGGTCTTATTACTTTGGTCTTATTTTGGTCTTATTACTTTCTTGTTACTTATTACTTAATTACTTTGTTATCACTAGTGCTGGATATTGGTGTAGGTTCTGTGGTGGGAAGACTGGTAAGAATTTCCTACTTAAATAATTACAAAACTCATCGGTCTGAGCTCAGGAATTGTTGGCATAGCAGTATTCCTAGGGAGGTTTGCAATGCCTCCTGTCTCACCTCAGCATGTGATGTGGGACTCCATAGGTGCTTCCTATAATTTCAAATAAGTATTCCCATGCTGTACTGTGCTGCACTCCCTCTCTTCTTTAGCACTGTTAAGCAAGAAAACAGAAATTCTTTTTGCAATAACTTACTTATTTTCTCAGAAATTCTTTATATTACTGACATAAAATAATTTTTTTAAGAAAGATTTTTGCCCCTGTGCACTGAGAGCATGGCAGCTGGGCTTGCTGGTGGTGCAGTCATGCTGATTGAACTTTAATTACAGATATGTTCTGGAATATCTTGAGTACAGCTAGAATTGAGATTTCAAGGGAGTACATAAGAAACTCTACCCTACCTGTAGTGCTCACCTGCCTATTCAGAACGTTGTCTTTCATATCTGCAAGAGTCCAGGTCTTTATATACCAACCTCCACTCAGACCAGCCTCAGCAACCAAACAATTAATTTCTCACTAAGAACAGGAAACAGGCATGAAAATTTAAAGTGAGAGCCTGCTGAGTTGTCTTAATAGTAAGGTATGAGTAGGGCAGACACAAGAAGTTGGTTCTGGTTTCTGTTTATTCAAAATAGACACGTGCACCAAGCAGTCAGCAGTGTGTGTAATTGAGGAGTTTCAGTTGGCAAATAATAGAGGATGATAAGGAAGAGCAGGAGGCCTTCAGCTCTTTGAATTTCAGGTCTCCACTAACAGAAAGTATGTCGTAAGTTTGTAATTCTGTCTTTGAAGTTTACACCAGTGCCTGTGGCATTGCATACATACATAGTTTCCACCAATTCAAGCTTTAGTACTACCTTGAACTTCAATTTTGCTTTTGCAAAGCAACGAAATGAAATGGAATGAAATGAAATGAAACAAAATGAAATTAAATTAAATCAAATCAAATCACCTCATAAAGCATCTCTTATTTTGAGAGCAGTTAATATTCACAATAGGAAAGAGTGAGGAACTAGGAATCAAGCTTGTGATGGTCTCAGTGTTGTGGGTTTCTTGCAATAGTGTGGAGAAAAGCAAAATGCTCTGTATTTATTCTTTCCACATCCCATCCCCAATATATGCTGTAGCCATTCTATTAATTTCAATAAAGTACTCTCATTTATTTCCATTTTCTTCAGCCACTCTGCTGCACCTTCAGCCTTGCATCAGCAGGTCAGCCCTGTGAGTCTAGTCCAGAGTTTACTGAAGTAACTGCAAAAGGAACAGGAACACTTCAGTTGGTGCTGCTTCAAGTGCTGTTTTAGCATAGCAGCTTTCCTGGAAAGATAGTGATTTATCAGTGCAAAATCTTTTAACCAGTTTGAAATATCTGCATTTTGCAGAGGCAACTTTTCCAGCTGGGGAGAAAGCTTCCCAAATCTTTGTTTCCTGGCATTTGCTGTGGTTCTTCTGTTGCTCTTGCACACATGCACAGCATGAAAACTGTGACCATTGATACTTAACACCAAGTCTGCAGTCTTCCACCTCTGTTCCCTACTGCTACTCCACAGCTGTCCTGGATAAAGTCAAAAAACTTCTGCCTCCTGTCCAAATGTTCAGTGAAAACATTTGGAAGCCAAGGAATAAAGCAGTAAGTTGGATCTTTAGGATCAAGTAGGATCAACAGGGGACCACCATCAACATGATTAGCAGCCATGAAGTCACAAGCAGGAAAATAACTATGAATTTTCCAAATTCAGCTTGAGAAGCTGATCTTTTTCATCAGAACTACTGGCAGATTGAGAGTCATTCATGGTATCTTTGATAAGGGATTTTCATATTCTAATTAGTGGTATCTTAAATATCTATCCAATTTAAGTTTAAATTTTTTTAAACTTTATCAGTTGTTCCTCCTAAAAATAGATTTGTAAACTTCAGCGTGGTTCTTGCATGTCAGCCATGGGATAAAATAAGCCAATTCTCTTTATACAAACCTTGTACCATATTTAAGCCGTTAGCACTGAGCATTTACATCACTATCTTTATTCCCCAGGCCCACTTACTTCCCTTTAAATGAACACAACATCCTCTCAGTGGAGGCACTGATCTTCATGACAGCAGCAAGTAGATTCATCACTAGAAAGCAATGAGCACGGTTACGATTCCTGAAGGAGACATCAGTGCTTGGAACAGTTTGAGGGAAGCTGCTGTTCATCTCTCAGATTCCTTGGCCACTGCTCACCACTCCATTCTTGAGGACTCTCTCATCCTGAATGGAGCCTCACAAGGAGATGGCCAAACAGAAACAGCTGCTTTCATGCTCCCTCTTCTCCAGTGCTGTCCACATTATGTCACAGTGGTCAGGCCAGTGGGTTCTTCATCTACAAAGCTCTTCAAAGCTCATCTAAGCTTCTTCAAGCTCTTCAAAGTCATCTACAAAGCGAGGGCCAATATGCCTGAAGAACTGGTCAGTACTAGTGGTTTTCAGAAAGGTGGTGCACAGCAATGACACCTGAAGTGTTAGCAGCAAACTTGACTGTGGAGAACTGAACATGGAAAAAGGGTACATTTTTAATTTGACTCCAATCCTTAGTATTTCAGTAGGCTGTAAACAGTCTCCCACGGGGCAGTCAAAGGCTTCATCATTGCAGCATACCACGTTAGCTATGAATTATTTGCAGTTATGTGTAAGAAACCAACGATCACCTGTTGCGGCGAGCCTTTCTCTCATGGGGACTCGGCTCTTCTCCGGAGCTCTCTTGCCATCCCTCTCCTCAGGCATCTTCATCCCTCTTCCTCTTCTGGGAGCATGCCTTTTATTTTGCCCTTCAGCCCCGCCCATTTCTGGCTGGGGCAGGCCCTAATTATTGGGCACAGCTGGGCCTAAGCTCCCAGTTCATTATCAGCGACACCTGAGGACTTGTGGTTCTCTCTACAATCACCTCCAAAACATCAGCACCTTTCTGAAAGGGGAGGAACAGACTGTGGCAGCTGCCTGCTAAAACACAACACACCAGGGTCCCTTTAGCCATGAAACTCTTGGAAGATCCAAGAGGAGGATGGCACAGGGCTGATGATTCCCTGCAAGGCCAAGGCCCTCTTCGCACCATGCACAACCAGGTGTGCTTAGAGATGTCCTCTGCTTCTCCATCGTTTTCTCCTGATGGGTCCCTGCTCAGCCAGGGTGGGTACAGCCACTCCACCTGGCAGGGCCATCTACCAGGACACAACACAGCTCCCAGGCCTGAATGCCATCTGCTGGATCACCACCACCACTGCCTACACCTATTTGGTTAGGGTTTGGAAATAAAAGCAGATGCAGAAGATATTTTAATTCTGCGTAACATGTATCAACACGTTTAAATGCTTAAACCTAGCAACTGTCTCTTCAGCTGCCCCTAAAGGAGTCAAACAACTAATTGAACAACTAATTGAAAAAAAGATAGGTTTAACTAGATTTTTTTCTAAATTGAGGGGATAGCGTAAATTTTCTAAGCAGTGATGTGCAGAAACTGACGGGCCTGGCACCTGTGGGTATGTGACAATTAAGACAAATGACAGAATTCCAAAGGGAAACCCCCAAATCCTGCTTTTTATCTAAGTACTGCCGTGTATAGCTCTAAAAAAGCAAAAGCTTTAAAGCACCTCCAACTACATCATTGATATTATGATTATGAGCACTGCAAGAACACAAGCATTTCTTGGGTGACTTTAAGAATGATGCCTGCACACTGTTCCACCTGGCCTTTTTTCAACAGAAATGTTGCCTCTTTTTCAGACTGTGGTGCTCAACGATGGAAGATGCAAATAGGTTTCCAGTTCTTAACCTTCCCAATATGTTTAATACATTTTGCAGTTTCAGGAAAACCAAAATCACAATTAATTGCCTGCCTTTTGACTGGTGTTTTAAAGGTAGAGGAAGACGTTTCAAGCAGCCCTTGAATTTCAGACAATGGAAGAAAAAAAATTAGAAGCAAAAATTGTGTCGTCCACTTTGTCCAAGCATATTGATTCCTGTGTAGTAGGCTCTATAACCCCATTAACCTTCACTGGTGTAATTATCTTGTCTTCTTTTGAAATGGATTGTGAGCAAAAATAAAATATATTTTTAGCTTGCTACCTATATTATCTTCACACTAAGGAGAAATCCTTATTGTCCATATTGTGCAAAAGACAATACAAATCAGTATGGTAGCAGTTACATCTTAGTGTTGCCTGCAGTTGAGAACTGCATGTATGTATTTCCCAGTATTTTCCTCTACTTTATTTGGATGTAACTATAGCTATCTGGTGTAAATTAGCTTTTGGATGTCATAAAGTAAAGAGAAAAATCAAAAATTAATCAAATAAATTGAAATGAACTGAAAACCCAAATTGCAACTCTGCTCATATAATCCAAAACAAATTGCTCAATAAAAGTACATTTCTTAGTTATGCAGAGTCTTCTTTTATGTAACTATGATTTCACCAATATACACTTTTCTGAAATATTAAGACTTAATGCTTACCTGAAGAGCTTTTTTTTGTTTTGTTTCAGGTCAACCATTTGAATGATGGTAAACCATGCACTGAACACAGTCTTGATTTACAGTGCATTGACCCGTGGGGTTTGGTAGAATCATCAGACCTCACCCAATTCATTGTATCAGCTCCTTTACTGTGGAGATGCAGGACTGGTGTGCAACTCTATGTGCAGAACTGATTCAGTTCCTTGGAAAACTAAGGAGAAGATCATGCTGGGTGCTATTGAAAGACATTTAAAGAACAATGAAATCATTAGGCACAGCCAAAAAAGCCAAAGTCCTGTTCAACTAATTTAATGTCCTTATGTGATAAGGTCATTTGCCTAGTGAGTGAAGGGATGGTGGTGGGTGTAATTTCTCTGAGTTTTAGGAAGTTTTTTGTTACTACCCCTCACAAAGTCCTTCTGGACACATTGTCCAGCTGTGAGATGAGCAGGCAGATGGTGTGCTGAGTGGGGAACTGGATGAAAGGGAGAGCTCAAAGGGCTGTAGTGATCGAGGCTGCATCTGACTGGCAGGCAGTCACCAGGAGCATTCCTCAGGGCTCAGTTCTAGGATCAGTTCTGTTCAACAGATTTGTCAGTGATCTGGATTCAGGAGTTGAATGCAACATTAGCAAGTTTGCTGATGATACCAAACCAGGAGGAGCTGTTGACTCTCTTGAGGAACAGGAGGTGTTTCAGAGCAACCTAGATAGACTGAAGCATCAGGCATCCATCAATCACATGAAACTGAACAAAACCAAATGCCAAATTCTGCACCTGGGATGTAGTAAAGCTGGTTCAAGTATAAATTGGAAGAGGAGTGACTAGGCAACAGCTGTGCAGAAAGGGATCCATGGGTTCTGGTTGACAGCAGGACCAATAGGTGCTAACTTCCCTTCCCCTTCCCTTCCCTCCCCACCCCCTTACCCTTCCCTTTCCATTCCCCTTTTCCTTCCCCTTCCCCTTCCCCTTCCCCTCCCCTTCCTTTCTCTTCCCTTCCCTCTCAACATTCCTGCCAACATCTGTGTTCCATTGATGCCATGCACTGATACCTGAAGATAATCCATGAAATTAGTACAAGCCATCCCCTTTGTGATTCTTATATTTCCCAGTTTTTACCTTTCAAGCTCATGAGAAGTTGGGATACAAATATTTCCTTTGACTCTATTATTCCACCAAGAACTAAAGTGTAAGTTTAAAGCATATGAACTCTGAAGTATCATGGCATTGAAGGAAAATCACTAAAATAACATTTAAATATATTATGATATTTAAGAATATTATTAAGCATATAATCTCTTGTGATGCTTCTTATTACATCCTCCTGCTTGGACGAATGCTGTGTACAGTAGCAAAATTTGATACTGATCAGAGAGAGACTAATTCCTCCTACAAGATTATGTGTCCTGTGAAGCATCTAAAAGGGATCAAAACAAGGAAAGCAAGCCTTGGAAGGCCTGAGGTTTCAGCTTGAGTAAATATGTAGGAAGTATAAACTCTTTGTTTTAAATCTGCTGTAAAAAGCTCAGCTCTGACTTGCAGGAGAAGTGTGCTCCTGTGAGACTTCTCTTCCTTGTTCTTCTTCTTTCAGGTGAAAATACTCTGAGAAATAATTTCAGAAATTAAGCCCAAAAAGCAGTGTTCCAGTATGAAAAATGTTAATGCAGAGCATCACTTTGCTTCAATGTTGTGCCTGTGAACAGCTGCTTCTAAAGACACCATCACAAAATATCAAACCACTGCAGAAAACAAACAAACAAACAAGAATATATCTTTTACTAAGCATGACTGAACTTATAGGTCTTATTCATTAGGAGCAGGTTAGATGATACTCAAAAATAATGAGAAGCAGTCTTTCAGTCTGTATAAACTCCTATAAATGAAGAACCCTAACAAGTTAAACCAACTCTGAGTTTTGGATGTCAGGCCCAAGTAAAACCATCAGCCTAATGAAGACAATGGAAAAACAAAGGCAGTGGCTGTGTGCCACAGTACACAGAAGCATCAGCTGAAGGAGGCATTTCTGATTGAAAAGAAAAAAAAAAAATTACCACCATCTTCTTTTCACTATGATTTCCCAGAGCAGGCATGTGCCTTAAGATGTGCAAACAAACATTCCTGATTCTGGAATTCTAAATACCTTCAAGTCAGGAACAAGGTTGACATTTGCTCATCTTCCATCCAAAAAGGTGCTTGTCTTTGCTCTGGATGGGCATACAGTCTTGTGATAGTCTCCACAGAGTCTCCACATTTTAAGATTAGTTCTAATCTTTAGGATTATATACTCCTTGGATAAAATTAAGCAGTACTATTTGTATTTTAGACAAGCTGGTGAGTCTGTTCAGCAGGGAAGGCATCCTGATGGGCCTGTTTTATGTGGACAGAGAAGGAGTTGTGGGAGATGTGACAGCTGGAGGCCACCTTGGGCACAGTTCAACAAGGCTCAGTCCTCCACCTGAACCATGAAAAACCCATGCACAGCTACAGACTTGAGGAAGAGTGGCTGGAAGGCTGCCCAGAGGAAAAGGACCTGGGGTTGTTGGTTGACAGACAACCAAATATGAGCCAGCAGTGTGCCCAGGTGGTGAAGAAGCCCAACAGCATCCTGGCTTGTGTTAGGAACAGAATGGTGAACAGGGCTAGGGAGCTGATCATCTCCCTGTACACAGTGCTGGTGAGGCTGCATCTTGAGCACTGTGTTCAGTTTTGGGCCCACAAGAAGGGCATCGAGGTGCTGGAGCATGTCCAAAGGTGGACAACGAAGCTGGTGAAGGGTTTAGAGAAGTGTTATGAGAAAATGGGATTTTTTTGTCTAGATAAAATGAGGCTCAGGGGACCTTATTGCTCTCTACAGCTACCTGAAAGAAGGCTGTAGCAAGGTGGGTGTCACAATACTCCCAAGGAGAGAGGAAATGGCCTTACGTTGTGCCAGGGGAAGTTTAGATTGGATACTAGGAAAAAATTCTTTACTGAAAGAGTGGTCAGGCATTGGAACAGGCTGCTCAGGGAAGTGGTTATCATCCCTAGAGGTATTTAAAAGATGTGTAGATGTGGCACCTAGGCACATACATCGAGAGTTTATTGCTGGACTTGGATGTGTTAGATTTATGCTTGGACTTGGTTAAGGGTCTTTTCCAATATAAATTTTTCTTTGATTCTATGAATTTAAACTTCTTTTAACACACCTTTTATTTATAAAGACAGAACTTCCTGATTGTTGACCATGCTTATAAAGTCAGGCAAGAAGGCCTAGTAGTTTTTTGACAAAGATTTTGAAGCAACACAGATTTCAAAAGGAAACTCTGTAGAGCAGTGATTCATTAAAAACAAAACAAAACAACACAAAAAACCCCCAAACATAGCAAATCAAACAAAAAAACAGAACATTTTTGGAAGGAGGAATCAGATGTGGAAGCCAATGATTTCTCTGCTGATCTAGCAAATCTGCAGGATTTGTATATTCAACCAAGGAAAGAAACCAAACCCCGCTATCCAATACCATACCCAGAAGGGCTTTTTCCCAAATTAAAATAATTTTGCAGACACTGCAATGAATGGAAGTGCTTGACCACTAACTAAAACCATTATGTAGTAGGAAAAACCATGACAAAAGGCAATTGCATTTTTAGACACCAGGCCATCAATGCCAGCATCTTTAGATATAAGAATATGAGCTCCCATCTGGCAGATGCCATCTGGAGCCCTGGGAATGATATCCAATTCTCCCACCATGTTAATAAATCCCACAGCACTTTATAAGGAAGCAAAGCACCACTGCTGATTGCATGGGGTTGGATCAATTGCAGATTCTTTCTCTGGACAAGTGCTTCAATTCTGCTTGGCTTGTTTTTATTTTTTTTTTTTAGCTTAAACCATCTATCATTTATTTCAAATCAGAGCACTGAGCAGTCCCGTAGGAGTCCTTGAAAGGGATTTTGAGAGATGGAAGTTTTCCATTTTAACTTCAAGAGGATCTGCTGTTACCCAGGCTGATGGCTGGGATTGTCCCAACAGGGCAGGAAAGAATCTCAAAGCTTCCGCAGGTCCTGCTGAGATTAAGGTGGTACCTAACACTTTTTATCTCAGCTGATGAAATTAGGTGTTGCACAACTAAAGCTGGGGACAACAACAAAATACAATTGACTACGAGTAAACAGTATGCATTGAGACAGATAAACCTCACAAGGGCTAGCTGGCACATTCCCTCTGCAAAACAAAGCACAACTCCTTGAGCTATTGAAGACATCAACAGAGAAAAAAATGTGGCTCCATTTGACCCTGCAAACTTTTTCTTTTGTCCAGGAACTGTACTGCCTATTTCCATGGCATTGCACTTAAGCTTAGAAGGGGCAAAATCTCTGTAGTAAGAGTTTTCAGGGGGAGGACATCTGAGAAACCAGTTTGGGGGCATCTGTCTTGGGTGCTAATCCAAGTTCAGAGGCCTCTGTCAGCAGAGTAAATGTGTTAATATAAGCAGATAAATTTATACATTGAACAAGAGATAGTATTTTGAAGAAATTCCAAAAGAAAGAGGACACCAATGGGAAAGAAAACACTAAGGATGCTGGAGAAGGGTCTTAGAATAGGGAAGGAGGACAATTTTTTACAGAGCAAGAGCCTAATTCAGGTAATAAGATATAAAATCTGCAACTAAAAGAAAAAGTCCCTTTGAGTTTGGAATTATGGCAACAGACGTTGAGTCCTAGATGTACTATAATCTCATTAAGAAACAGACAAGCACCTTTAAAGAGATCTAGACAGTAAATCTAGAATTACCAAGAAGTATAAAAAATCCATTTGTGCTGAGCTGATCCACTTGCTATCCTGATACTTTTTTTGCAGGTACTAAGGATATTTGGTTTATTCTCTTTAACATCAATTGCTCTTTGGATAATTTCTAATTAATTCAATACGAATGAACAAGTTCAGTTTCATCCTTTCTTAGCAAAAAAGTAAAAGCCCGGCTGTGAGAGGATGATGTTGTAACTGATCATGACTTGAATTTTGCATAAGCAAACATTACCTGGTTATGTTTAACTCAAGAGTATTTTCCCCAGCTAGGGTGAGGAGAAGTACTGGAGTGAGGACGACTGGTTGGGTAACTTTCTGGTTGGTTGTTTGGCCTTTTTTGTGTTCGTTTTTTTCTTGGTTTGTTTTTTTTTTTTCCCCAGGACAGCAGCATCAACAGAGTGATCACGAAATGACAAATGAGAGCCTGAAACCTATTTGGTTTGGTATAAGAAAGGACAATGACCAGAAACCTCCGCACAACTCACTAACTACAGAACATATCTCATTTATTTAATCAGTTAATTTTAAATTAATAACATTTGTTAACTTTTTGCATATGTATGCAGCACATTCAGCATAATTTTACATAACTTGTAACTTTAAAGTGTTGCATTTCGTTACTATCAAAATGCAGTTTGACACAAAGTGAGAAGAAAAAAAGGAAACAAATACCAGTCAGCATTTCTACAGTCATGATGTAAAAAATTAGAAATCTAAATAATTGCCTAACAAACCGTGAAGTTGTTTAAATATGAATACAACAGTGCACTTTTATGGATAGTCAGAAGGAAGAACCAAATATAAGCTGTATCTAGTTGCAAATATGTATATTAAGAGCTATAAATTGAGGAGAAATCTTTCAACAAAAATCTCTATGTCTACCACTTACAACAACCAATAATTTAAATCAACTGCTTGACCTGTATGCTTCAAATTAGCAACTTCATATAAACTTCATACCCACACTTGAAACAAAGTATAAAAACTGCAAAGTTTCAGACAGAAAATTGCAAACTGTAGAGTTACCAGTTTTAAGACTCTTCTAAAAGCCCTCCATACTGAAGAAGCAGGTAGAACACAAGCTGCTTTGGAATTCTTGTTTAGCCCATATATTTCTCAAGCTACTGGATAAAAAAGCAAGGATTTCAGAATCCTGTATACTAGGCTGTATAAATAAATATTCCTAATAAAAGCCCCAAAGAATTAAACCATGAACTCTGTAAAAGACTTACACAAAGCACAAAGTTGGGGTAACCTGTCTAAAAGAACAGGTAAGACAAGCTAGCTAAACTCTGGAATTATCATTACCTGGTGCAAGGGAACCCCCACACTAACAGGGGTACCAGATTTTTCCTAGGGTCACAAATATATGGTGACGGAATTTTGCCCAATAAAAAATCTTGACAACCAAGCAGTGACACCTAAAAAGCTCATTTAGCATTGGTTTAGCCACTGCAGTGCTTAACTATCATTGCTTTGTAGTGACAAATTTGGATTCAGAATGTAAAATAGCTTTTGAAACTATATGAGGACAAATAGTTATAGTAATGATTTGTGAAACACTACCTAAAGAACATGGCAGCACAGCCTAAATTCCTTCATTTGTTTCTCAGCACACAATGTGAGGGTTTCCAGGAATAACTGAATTTTTAATTGAAGAAAATATGGTTGGGCAATCTTACATGCCTCACTTAGGACACTGACAGTAGCCTATTACAGGATTTTTTTTTTAAAGTCATAACTCCAAATTAAGGGGAACTCTGAAACAAGCTTGGCCAGTGATAGACATATGGAGAGGCACAGCTCAAGACAAACTATACCATGGCAGTGAAAACAGTGTAAGAATGTACACAGATGAGAAAGTAAGTGAAAAAAGAAATGGCAACTGGAGAAAGAACAGAAAAAGGCAACTTTCTTCCTTTCCCAAGTTCTCCACCCCTTACCTCTGGCCTTTCTGAAGGCATTCTCAAAGCAGCCTTATTATGGGAATAATTTTGTTTCTACCTCAGATTGAATTGTAAAGTCTTTAGTTTAAAGTATATGATTTAGGAATCTTTGTTAAAAAATTCCACTTTAGAGGCAGAGAGCTATGTAGGTATTCTTCAGGCCACTGCCTGAAAAATAATTCTGTCCAACCCACTACTAGTTACACTACCATCTTGTATTAAAACCTGAAATGAAAGCAAGAGCTGATACTGTCAAATGTTAATGATACATGTCAAGTATTTCCTAGTATACCTGCAGAGACCACTTGGCTTTGTGACCAGCAGCCATACCCAAGGGGTATAGTTTCTATCTGAGACTTAAACAAGTACTCAAAGCACATTCAATTCACAGACCCTTTCTGACCAAAAAAAAAACCCTACTATGCCTTAGGCATTGTTCACTGAAAAAATACAGAGACTCAAAGTCTGGTATTGTGATTACAGAGTAGCAGTGGGGTAATATTAATTAATCCATCTACCCCCCAGAAAACAACTTACAGTTAAATATATTAGAATTGAGAGCTTAACATATCAAAAATTCAGAAATATCATACCGCTTCAAAAGAGTCACAGCCTATCAGTATAAAGGAAGAATATAAAACTATTTTATTGACCACTGTTCACCAGTATTTACAATAAAGTAAACAATATACAGTCTGATAACATTCAAATTACTACAAAGTTAGTTTTCACCTGGCCTTTTGGGACCAAGTGTTCCCAAATACTAAAAAGAATGATTCTACAGGTTTAAAGGGCTAGGTTTGGGTAAAGAAGATACATGCACATCAATAGTATAGAAGACTACAAAACATCTGTGAGTTTGTTTAGACATTCATTATGATTCTGTAATAACTACGGAAGTTTATGAATGTTTTATAAAAGCTTTTACCTAATATGGAGGAAGTAGTAGTATCAAATGCTCTCCTGTGATAAATGAAACAAATTGCAGAAAGCTTTTATTTTCTTGCTGTTGATGCAAAACGTACTACTTCAAAAAATATCAAATTTGATTCTTGTTAGAATGTATGCTTCTCACATTGCTAATAAATCAAATTTCAGGTTTTAATATTCATATATATAAAAAAAGCAATGCAAACCATTATTGTGCTTCATCTTCTGGGCATGAATGCCAAGTTAGTCGCTCTTCATAAAAAGCAATTACGATCTGAGGACACTTCACGTTAGCTTCTTTGGCCAGCACCAGATCTGCCTCATCAGAGTCTTTCCTGATGTAGAATAGAGTGGGATTTAGAGAAGTCATTAATTATTAGTCATTAATTCAGTAAATTTAGAAGCTCTTAATAGGTCACAAGTTCTGAAAAGAATGTCAGCTAGGTATCAGTTTTCAGTATACCTTTCACTACAGCTACCAAGAATTTCTGTGCTAATTAATGGCAAGGTTTCAAAGTTGCATCTTCCTTATCCCTCCGTATTTTTTTCCTTTTTCAAAGGAAAATGCTATTCAAAGGGTACCATTTATAGTTACCTATTGCAGTGTTTAACAAAAGAAGTGTAAGTTTGCTAATTTTGTCTTTTAAAGCATAATCAAAACGTCAAAGTAAAAGCTTTGAAAATCAATAGCACCAGTTTTAAGAGGTGGTACTTGCATCCAAATTATGTTTACTGGTAATGCAGGTAACCTGCTGTAGCTGTCTTGGGGTAATATGGTGGGTTTGGCTGGGATGTAGCTAATTATCTTAGCAGCTAAAAAACTGCTGTGTTTTGGATTTAGTATGGGGTTTAGTACCAGAATAATGTTGATAACATATTGAGGTTTTCGGCTGTTGCTATGTTGCAATGCACACTTGTCTGACTATTCTATTATCATTTTATTTAAACTATCACAGTGTTCTTATCTCAACTCACGAGTCTCTTTACCTTTCCAACTCTCTTCCCCATTCCCTGGGAGGGCAGGGGGAGATTGAGAGAGGTAATAGAACAAACTTTCCAGTGTATGCTGTCTTTATAAGTCAGTTTCACGCACACATATTCATGTTTGCTGCTTACCATCAATTATGAAAAACTAATCAACTGCAACTAACCTAAACAAAAAATAAAGGCACTTTTTTGTGAGCTTCTTTGGTGTTCCATTCATCTCTTCAGTTATCAGAAGAGAAATTCAAACAGTCACAATCTGTGTTCTGCAACTCTTCTAAGTGTCACAAAATATTTACAGAAAATTTGAAAAGGCAGGGAGACAGAATCTTCCAGAGCACTTATCTTCCACAGACAAAGCACATCACATGACAAATCATTTCTTAGGAGACCACTCAGACTGATTCCATTCAGAAAAATTAGACCCTTCTCTAAGGCTGTGGAAAGCTATCATTTTTCTCTCAACCCATAAGAAATCTGCCCCCAAGCAAATGTTAATTTCACTTCTTCTGCTTGCAACACTGGAAAAAGAAATTAACTTTATCCCACTTGATCACTGAGGAGAGACGAGAAGTCTTCTGTCAACACTGCAGCTAATGAAGATGGTCTCCTTCTACCTTCAAAAAAATGCAAACTCCCCTCTTACTAGCCCATAACAGCAAGTCTCCCCTGCATACTGTTTGTTCTTCCTCTCACCCTCACCTTCCCTCCCACTAGTTCCTTCCAATTCTATATCTGCTTGGTTGCATGCAGACTGGCACTATGGGTGGTTAAAACGTTGGCAATCCAGCAGCTGGCTTCTGCTTACTGAAACGTTCTGCCTGCCATTCCCTCAGCAGGACCACTACTGAGGATCCAGCTCTTCCATACAAACACCAATTCTTCTGTATTGTACCAGAATTTACCTTTCAAATTTCTACTTCTGCAAAACCGAACCAACAGAACTTAAAAAAGTTATTTTGGTTTTGGAAGGAAAAGAGAGCAAGTATTAAATGATTATACAAGTTTTTCTAAGAATACAAGGTTTATAAGGAGCTCACCAGCTGTTTTACTCCTGAAATGAAGGAGTCTCTATAGCCTAAGTGCAACTGCTGCCCTACCTTAATATGGACCAGAACTGTGGATATATAAGACTTACCATTTCATGAGGAACATAAGCTCCCCACTGCTATCTGTAGCCCCGATTATCCGCTCAGGATCAAGACCCCTTGCAAACCCTCTTGGTTTATCAACCTATTGGATAAATCAGAAGATTATTATATAGTTTAAGATAAAATTCTGTTTTGGCATTAGAGCTAGATACATGTATTCTTGTGTGTGTGTGAATATATAAATATATATATATATATGAACAAAAAACGTACCCTTACATAATTATAAAAGCTATAACTACATATAATTGTCTGGAGATTACATTAATTTTATCTTTCAATGCCTGACCCTCAGGTCACGTCATTTAGATGTAGAGTAATAATGAAGGAATATTACATCAAAGTTTCTAGCATTTATTTCTGAAAGCTCAATAGATGAAACAAGTGATCCAAAAATCCTTATAGCAGATAAACAAACAAGCATGGCCATCAAAAGCAACAAAAGAGGCAAAGCAAAAAATGCACTCCTGGAAGCAGGAAAAACATGTTGTTTTCACCAAAACAGACGTGGGTTGCCTTAAGCCAGTCGTGAAACTGCACCTCTGGGGAATAGTTCAGCCTTTCTTGACTCACTGAGATAGCACTAGTGGTAAGGAATATCACAACTATAGCCTGTATTGGTTTCCCTAATTTCAGAATATCCTTTTTGAGACAGTGGCTACTACTGTACCAGATGAAGACACCTATCTGACTTTATACAGAAACTAAAATACACTTTGTATTATTCATCAACTATTCCTTCTGATGTCTTCCAACTTCATGACAGTAAACACACAACCAATATCTGTCTTCAGTAAACAACTGACATTGCCAACCTGTTTAATTTCAAATTGCTAGTGTGAAAGTTTACAGAGAAAAGGGTGAACTATTGAGCATATATTTACATGTGCATTATTTGTACTCATTGGCACTAGATTTGTCATGTCATTTGTTCATTTAAATTACAGGAGAAACCCAGACCTTTAAGAAAAGGTAGGCCCTCTTCAGTCACCCTTTCCACTCCCTCTCCACCATTATGCCTGGTCTTGACATTTTGTCATCTTACCACTCACCTATTTAAAATTATATACTAAATACAAAAGCCAAAACAGAACTCCATCTTTGTTCCACTCATGAACTTTTTGCTCTAATACAATCTGACCAATTAATGTAATTCATAAAAAGCTCTTAAACAGTCTTACTTTTAATTATTCAGTCAGCACCATGGGACAAGGCAAGAACTTTTAGTCATCATGTCAATCAATTATAGTTTAGTTACCATTTGGACAATCTCATTAACTGCTGTCAATGATTACTCTTTTCAAGCCACAGTTCAGGATGTTGTATGATTTTACAGTTTTGAACCCACATTTGGTCTCATTCTCAAAGTCACAACATAATTTTGGTGGGGATGGAGAGGCAGTGAAGGGACACAGGAAAAACAAAGCACATGTATGAACATATACTTACAGAATCACGCTTTTTCTTTGATTTACTATCATCAGATTCGCTATCTGACAAAGACTTTCTTTTGGCACCATCTGTTTTTTCTTTACCAGCTTTTTGAGAGTTCAGAAAAGCTTCAATTAGCTCTGGACAATCTAAGTTTTCTTCAGGTTCCCATGTGTTGTCAGCACTGAAACATACACACATTTATGTAAAACTAGGAAAAGAAGAAAAATGTAAAACTAGCCACATGGCTCACTTTAAGCAAGTTAATTTTTTTTAATTAGGTAAGGCAGGTTTCTTAAACCTAAGGATGCTTCTTTGGTAACCTTCATGTTCTGCACTTGATGAATGAAAGAATTATGCTCTGCTATTGTTGAAAAACATCTGGTAAGATGCAAAGTAGCTCTCCTATGGTCTGGGTGGGATCTCAAAAATTAAAACAAGCAATCCTCACCCAACCAAAACCTACTCCTTCCTTTAAACTAACTAACCGTCCATGCAAACAAACCATATGATACAGTACTAAGACTTACAGAAAACAAAATGCACCCAACACTCACTACAAGCAGTCTAAGTATCTATGTCTAAGCTCCTATAAACAAGGAGAGTTCTCAGAAGTTGTCTCGGAGCACTGAGATTAACTATACCTAGAACTATGGCCCTCCTTCAGCTGACTACAGGAGGGAACAAAGGTCCATGTCCAGAGCTGGGCACTGCAAATATCTCAGCGAGTGTGCGTTTTGCCAAATAAAACTTTAAGAAGCCCAAGAATGTTCCCTACAGTAGCTAAGCACCTCACCAGAAGTCCTCATGCACAAATACTGCCACAGTTATATTGCACAGGCAGGATACCTACAAATTATTTTCATATAACCATACAAATCCAATGTATAACCATACAAATCAGACCCTTGAATATTAAACGCGTTGTGTTTTGCATTTCTGCAGTTACCACTACACAAATTTCAGGTGCTAGAAAGCAGAATGTCACTGTGCAACCTTCACTTTAGAAGGCATGCAACAATGTCACCGCATATGTAACTACTTAAGTTCAAATGCTAAGTGCACAACCTTTTTTCATCTAGTAAAGTAGCCTGCCAAAAAGTATTGTGTGAAGGAGGAGTCACAGCTTTATTCCTACTTAAATGATCATCTCTTTAAGCCCACTTTTCTTGTGCTTCCATAAAGCATGAGAAAGAGACTCAGATGCTACCTTTCAGGTATGCCTAACAAAGGCAACCAGAACACCATAGAATTTCTTACACAAATTAATTTGAAAGCAGTTCACAAAAGTGAAGAATAAGCAAATGACCTGCTTTGAACTCATTGCTTTGGAGCTACCTACACTTAAAATCCTTGCAAAATTTCTTACTCAGAAGTAACAATAATTCAACCACATATATATATATACAACTGTCAGTCTAGCTTACCTTGATAGCTACAAGCTAAATCAAAGAACAATAGTACAAGATTGATGACTAAGGACTTGGTAAAAGTCTTGGAGCATTTTATTTAGCACAGACACTGAGCTACCTATTTTCTATTCTATCTTCATACCTGACTGCTCCACCCTAGTATGTATTTATGGATGCCCTTTCCTTTGAGGTTCTTTAGAAATGTATCCCTATCATTCACTCCTCTCTCTGCATACCTATTTCAAATAAATGCTTAGTATTTAACATTATCTTGAAAAAAATGAAAAAAAAAAAAAAAAGATGTAAAGCCTTACTCTGTAAATCCTTTCCACTTCAAGTAGTATTCCACCTTTCCATTTACAACACGTCTGTCCAGGACTTTCTCCACAACAAATTCTTCAGGCTCTGCCTCTTCAACTTTTTTACCTTTGCCATTCTGTTTCTTTCCCATTTTGTGCTAAAAAAAGAAATTTGGAATTACATTATTCATTCTTTTGCTTTTTACACTGTTACTTCACTGGCCAAATCCAACTTTGCTCAGTAAACAGCAAAGAATGTATTTATTCACAATAAAGCCAGAAGCTCAGACTCCTTTTATGTTAGTGCATGTGGTCAGGTAACCTGAGCAAGACATGTTAAATGTTTTGGGTTTTTTTCAGTTGCTTAATAAGATACCCAACAATAATTTTTAAAAAGGTGAAATATTTTTGTCCATACACTCAGTGCCTCCACTACCCTTAGAAATTTAACTCCCAAGAGTGCTACATGCTCAAAAATTTATGAAGCTTCTAAAACTTAATTCTATGCCTGTAAAAAGGCAGAGGGCAAGAAACAGCATAAGGCAGAAGTAAAGAAAAGTAATAAGGGAACTATGAAAACCCATACAGAAAAGGGGTGCTACTCAAAAAAGTGGTACTACCTTATTTAAAAAAAAAAAAAATTGGGAAGCTTATGGAAGCAAGGTTTATGATGTATTGCTACATTAAGCAGAATACTCAACAATAATCTGTAACTATGGAAAAGGATGCATGCTAGGAGCTTTCCATTACTGCTTAGCCACGCACCAATGTCTCTTGCATTCAAACAGATGTCACAGAGGTGCAAAGATTTAAGACAGCTACACTTAAGTACAGCACTTAACACGTAAATAAAATTTTGCTAACTTAAAAAACTTAAGTGTTTTAAAGTTTACATTTGATATTTCAAATAATATTCCTTTAAGTTCGTAAAGTATTACATCCACATCATCCTCAAGGCATTCCCAGTTTAATAAGGCACGATTAAATAGTCATAGAAGGACACATTTCAGATTTTCCTTGTTTGTAATCTTAAGAAGGTTGGAACTAGACTATCACGTTGGATCACATTTCTGGAGCACTAGCAGACCAAAAGCAGTTTGCTTGCCATTTTGGACCACACCAAAAAAGGAAATTGTTAAAGTGGCAGCCATACATTTCTGGGAGCAGTATTAAGCTCCTAAAACATAGCCATGCAGCACCCTAAATCCAAGTGGACAAAACTAATTCCTCACTAATACACTTCCTATGGAACAGGAAACAGACAAGGAAAAATCACAGGCCACCCCTTTTTGCCTGATGGCCTTTCTCTAGTCCTCTCCGGAATCATCGTGGGTTAGTTTGAGAATACTGTGAAGCAACTTTGAAACTGTCAAATTTTAGACTTTTAAAAATTTTGTTGTGATGTAGTGAAAGGTAAAAAGGCAAAGTAAAAAAAATAACCCTTATCTGTGAGGCACAAGAAAAACGTATCTTTTTGGGAACTGAAGATCTGAAGCCAAATCTTGCTTTCCAAAGCCCTGCCTTTGCGTCCCTTGTTTTACATAATTAATTTTACCCCCTTCCCAAAATATCTTTATTCTGGTTAGCAACTCATAAACTGAAGGTGCAAACAACAAAGACCAGGAAGTTTCAAGTCTGTCTTTCTAATGGCAAATTTCTGTATATAGTTATATGTCACGTGACATTTGTTTTGATTTGTAAGCAAAGAAGAGAGATTATCTGAAACAGTGTATGTATTTCCAATTAGATTTTAACTGACTGCATATTCCAGGTGTATTTTGACCACAGCATTCATGTCTGAAAAGTGTCAGCTTAAGCACACTGGCTTTTTTTGCCTCCACAGGAAAAGGAGCGTTAAGACTGAAATTGAAGGAAAATAAAAACAGGAAGATGTCCAACGCTTCTGTGAAGGCAGCTTCTTTCAAGAAATGAAGTGTGAAAAAGAGGTACAGGTAGAGATGAGGAAAACAAACAAACAAAATAAGAAGCAGAGGGAAGGGGAATAAAAAAAAAAAAAAAAAAAAAAAAAGACAGACTCACTATACCATAGTAATAACAATATAATTACTGGTGATGAGGCAAGCAGGCTACAAGTGGGGAACATCTCCATCTGTGTTCTCCGCTGGACTAAAATTCTTTGATTCAATGGAAGACTGTTTTCTGGTACTCTTTTCGGCTTCACTAATTCTTGTCACTTAAAGATAAATATTTTTGATTTCTGTATCAAAGCAACAATTTTATTTAATTTTCTTTTACTTTCTAAGACTTAAATATCTACATAATTCTCCACAGAAGAAAATGAATGTCATGGGGGTCCATACTTTTTTCTTGAGGCGCAGTAAGAAATAACGAAATCAAGATTATATTGCCTTTTGTTTGAAATATTAGAGATTTAATTAGGTCTTGTGTGCATCAGCACTGCTTCGCAAACTCCAGCCTTTCCAACCTATTAAAATAATACTTGATTGCAGAGCCTGCAGAAACACCGAAGATTTGTTAAAAACGTGTACATCCCGAGATTACACAAGCCAATGTAAATGGTGGCCCACATGTGAATGTGGTACCTGACTGAAGTTAAAGGATACTAAATGTCCACTAGACCCCCAAACACGCCCTTCTCTAGGGTTGCATGCTGTACACTGGATCTTGGGCGTTTGACCACCGAATGTTCATCTACAGCACATTTCTCTTTCTGCATTCAGAAGTCACATACGACAGATGCAGATGCTCTCCAGTGGATAATCCCTCCTACTTTGAGGGGCAAAATTAAAACACTGATGTGACACTGTTTTAACACAGAAGAGGTAACAAAATTGGTATTACAGTTCCAAGGCTACACTATCCCATTATACATTTAGGTTTTGCATGCAAATACGTAACGAAGCAGAATTAGTTATGGTTCCCATGGGAACCATAACTGATTTTCCTGACCTGTGCAGCACAATGCTCAACAACATCAAAAGATTAAAAATATTGCACTCATAGATTCTTTCCTCTCCCTAAGGCACCCTTTCCCCAGACTGCCTAACTCCACCTCTTCCTCAATTAGGGAAAAGTGGGCAATCAACTACTAAAAGAAAGTTCAGACATTCACCTTGATGAAATCTTTTAAATAGTTACTGTACAATATAAAGGAAGCACTCTACTGCACTTCTGAGCCAGGAGTTAATGCAAGACTTTAATATACATTGATCTGGGTCACCAGTAATCATTCCAGTAAATTTGAGGTGGACTCCCAGTGTGTTGTAAATCAGCTATTCTGCTACGCAGATTTTGAACTGCCAGACATGAACTTTTGATTATTTCCCCACCTCAACCTCTGATGCATCTGACACTATACTTTTTCAGTTCTGTCTTTCAAAAAACAATGCATTAGTTGAATGGTAACCAGCAACCAATTGCCCTTAGAAGTCCATATTTTAATGTCAAGCAAAGCTTTACGGGATTTGAGTTCCATGAATGCATCATTAAAACGGTCCAGGAGGGGTTGGCATCTGATAATCTCTGCTCCTATGAAATTCAAAGAAACTTGTTATTTGTTAAAAATAATTTCAAAAGGCATTCTAACTATGCCACATAAATTTTTTCATCTATATAGACTGCCTTTTCTACATTGGGAGAAATTAACACGATTTAATTTTTGGGGTTTGTTAAACCTATATCATGAATTGCATGGTGTGCTGAATGAAGGCTAAAAAAACAAAAAATAAATCCTTAGTGCTTTCTCTTGTAGGACAGATGAAACAGTGTGGAGTCCTTTTATTTTTTTTCCCAACAAGACTCCTTAGAAATGGCAGATTGATGTCCTTTCTAGTAGCCTTACTTTCTGGATCTGAAATTTTGGTCAGAATAATGCTGGGGAGGGGAGATGTGGATGTATCTTTTAAATGGAGATGCCAAGTTATAAGTTTGAAGAAAAATATGTTGATTAAATCCTTATATACTTTAGGTGTGCATGAACTTACCAATGTAGTTTTATTGGAGGCCATTTTTATTGCAGACTTGCAGAGCTTTTACTAGAAAAATGCATGACAATTAAAAGGAAGTTTACATTACTCAAAGAAAGGCATCCCAATACAAGCATGGTCCTTGTTCCAACCCCCATGTATTCACTGCATAAAACATTTCTAATACGGATTAAAGCCAGAACAAAAAGTAGGTTACTACTTTGTCCGGCATAACCCAGTAACACACCATTATGCTAGCCAGGATAAACAATACTGACAAAGTGGTATATGGGTTGAAAAAAGTTTTTGTTTTTATTTTTTCCCAAGGCCTTCTAAGGCACAAAGGTATTTATTTCTAAGGAAAAGGGGGAGGACCATCAGGGATGCTTATTTGCTTAAACCCAACAGAACAGTACTTCAGCTTCTAGCAGTTAATTACGATATACCTAGGTATATTAACAGCAAATCTGGTGGGGAGCAGCTACGCATCTGCGGGATAATAATGAGTCACCCATTACTCCTACAGCACAGTAAATGCTTATAAACAGCAAATATTTATCTCAATGCAACTATAACGTTGCCTTCTGATTCTCAAGTTGGCAAGAGTTAAGTTCCTCGAGCGGTATTAACTAAGCTGTGCATACTACATATTTAACCTAAGCAAATGATGTTTAACAGTATCCATCCCCTTTTCCGTGTCATTTCTCATACTGGCCACCTCCTTAGGAATGTATTGTCCCCGCCCCACCGCAAACTATAGAACTGTTAGAATTCCCCATAGGCCTAAGCAAGGCAAAACAGAAAGTCCTTCAAGGCCAGAAAACCTCCCGGACTCAGCAATCCCGCACAATTCTCCCCTGACACAGGAGGTGGATGTCGGTAGTCCCCTAGGCAGAGGAGTAGGTGAAGCGGGACAAGTGCCGGGGACCAGGGCCCCGGTGCAGAGGGGCTGGTCTTGTCCGCGTTTTAAACGCAGGAGAAAGGGGAAAAGAAACAATAATTAAAATCCCCGTGCCGGCCCCACCAGAAATAAAGGCAGCACTACGGAGGCCTGCCGAGGGAGGCTGCTCCTCGGGCCTGCGGTGGGCACACGTGAGGCCGGCGGGGACACCCCGGGCGAGCTAATGGGACAGCCCCAGGCGGCGCGGGGCCGACCCACCGACCCTCAGCGAGGACCGGGGTGGAGTTGACATGGGTGGGGGTGAGGTGGGGGGGGGTCGCCGCTCCCGCCCCAGGCAGCCGCCGCCGCCCGGCAGGCCCTGTGCGCCGCGCCCCCGCCGACAGGGCCCCTTCCACGCCGCCTCCCCCACCCCGCCACGTTTCCCCCCCGGGCCCGGCACACGCCGCCGCCACCTCCCGGAGCGGGGCCGGCGAGTGGCGGAGGCCGTCCCTCGGTGGTGGCGGGCTGGCTTTGTCTCCCGAGCGTGTCCGCCGCCACCCGATTGCCGCTGCCTCCGCCCCCCGGCGCAGCCCTCCTTCCCCGCGCCAAAGCCCTCTCGCTCCGGGGCCCTCCCTCCCGGGCCGGGAGCGCCGTGCAAGCGCTGGAGCCGCGGCCCCCGGCGGCCCCACTGCGCCCGTTACCCCCCCCCCCCCCCCCCACCTCCGCCGCCAGGGAAGCGGCGGCGTACTGACGAGGGGGGTGGGGGGAGAAGCGGGCGATCTGCGCCCTGCATCTCCCCGCGAGCAAGGCCCGCTCCGCGGGGCGCTAATGGAAGGGCAGTCGGGGGAGGGGGAAGGAGGCGACTGGAGCGAGAGAAAGAGGGAGAGAGAGAAGGATACAGACTTCAATGGTGCCCAGCCGCTCGTGTCTCCCGTCTCCTCCTCGCTCTCGCCCTGCGCGCACTGAGCAGCGGCGGCAACAGCGACATCTGAGGGGGGTTGAGGCGGGGGGTGGGGGAAGGGAGAGAAGGAGGGAGGGAGGCGGGGGGTGGGGAGCGGCTGGGCGGCAGCGCGGCGCAGCGCAGGGCGGGCGCGGCGGCTGCTGGGGCTGGGCTGGCCGGGCACTGCGCGCCGGCGGCTGACGGGGCAGAGCGCACGACGCCGCCTACGCGTGAGCTGCAACCTCCTACCGTCGTCGCCGCCAGCACAGGGAGGGGGGCCAAGACGTCTCTCCAACGGGGGGCTAGCGCAGGACCGCGTCAGGCGTCCAAAAGAAGGAAGATGCCTCGCGGCGACAGAGAAAGCGACTGGGTGAGCCGGGGGAGGCTGGGAGGGGGGAACGGGCCCGCAGCGCCCGCCCGGTAACTGCAGTCGCCATGATGGCCGCCGCCATGAGGGCGCGTTGGGCTGGGGCGGATGCCCCCCGACGCGGAGCCAGGCCCTAAGTCGGTGAAGGAGGGGCGGCTCCGGAGAGCCCCGTGAATGGGGAGGGCGGGCGGGGACTGCCGGGGTGGGCTTCGAAGCTCGTTGCGGCATGGCCGAAGGGTCCGTTTGGAGCACGGCCATTTCCCGCTTTGCGGCGGGGAGGCCTAGTCGGTAGCGTGGGCGCGGAGGAAAGCAAGGGGGTTCGCAAAGCACTGAGTGGAAGCTGGAAAGGTTCTGAATTAGTGGGGAAAAGCATCGGAGTCAGCTGGGGAGGCTCCGCTCTGCTGGTAGAGGAGCCCCGGGTGGATCCGTGCTGGCTTACCTCGGGAGCGGGGGGAGGGGGATGAAGAGGGGGCGGGAAGAAAGGAGCAGCTCCAGCGCCATTTCCCTGGTACGCGGGGCGGCAGCACTCACCCTTTGTCGCGGTGCGTGCGGGGCCGCTGAAGAGAGAAAAAGGGAGGAGGAGAGGAAGGAAGGGTAGAGTGCCGAAGCGGGCAGAGCGCCCGATGTCGGCGGTGCGGAGTAGAGCGGAGAGAGCTGCACTTAAGTCCGCCTCCCTCCGCTGACTCCCGGGCTCCCGCTGTGTGTCGGTGCAGGCGCCAAAATCTGGGTAGTTCTATCACTTCCTTCTGCCCGGGCGGAGGGGGAAGGGGCCCGGCCGACAGGAACAGGAGGAAATTTCGGAGATGCGTTACGCTCTGCTGCTCCCCGCTCCCTGCCTGTTCCACAGGTGACCCGCGGGGAGAGCACCCCGCGAGGGAGGGTGCTCCTTCGGCTAATTATAACCCCCGGTTCTGAGGTTTGAGCTTTCGGGGAGGTTCGGCAATTTCCGGAAAAAAAAAAAAAAAAAAAAAAAAAAGCTCTGTGCGAGTAGTCATCGGGGCCGTTTCGGCTCCGTTCGGGAACGTATTGCGAGCTTCTTCCGTTGTCGGAAATTGCCGAAGGGGACGGATGGTGGATGGCTGCTGCGTCTTTTTCTCCGGAAATTGCCGAGCAGGTTCCGAGCGCCATTCTCGTCTGCTTCGGCAAGTTCCGGAAATTGCCGAAGCGAGCCGAGCGCGCTTCAGTTCCCTTTTCGGCTCTTTCCGGCGACTGTCGAGGCAGATAAGCTCGACGACGACGGCTCCTTCGGCTCATTTCGGAGACAGCCATTACTAACGGAGTTGATTACTTTTTATTGCGCGAAAAAAACACGGAGGGGCGTTATTCAGAACTGCTGCCCCTTTGGAGATACTAAGCCCGGATTCGAGCTGCATTTTTTTTTTTTTTTTTAAAAAAAAAAGAACTCGGAAACGAGCCTGAACTGGAGAAGGAGGGCGCTAGCACTACGTGGAGCTGAATTTCAAATTACGTAACAGTTAAGGCAGCCATTACTGACTTGTTGTACGGTACTCTCAAGCGGGAATACGTAAACCATGAAGAATATGGTACGTGAAAAGGGAGAGAGTTAAGAGATTGCTTTCAAGGAGGGCGGAATGTTCGGTTACGCGTACGGAGTGAATTTTTCCGGGCGTGGGCGTTGCGAGCGGGCTTGAGCCCTTATCCGCGGAGGTCTGGGTGCTGCTGCGGGCGCCCGGTGGGTGCGCGGCGGGTAGGGGGGCGCTGGATGTCCTCCCGCAGAAGCGTTAGGAGGAAGGTTCTGGAAGCGGCGGTTGGGGCTGGTACGCAGCCGAGGGGGGAGGCGGAAGCTGCCGTAGTTGTGCATGGCGAGTGGCGAGTTCCGAAATCGTTCGGACGCAGCCGTTAGCCGAGCTGCCGCTAAGGTGGCGCTGGAGGAGGGGGACACGGGGCTTATGGAGGTCGGTCAGTGCGCCATCCGGGGAGTCGCCTTTGCCCTGCGAAGTGCTGACCGGCCGGGGTGGCGCCGCCAGTAATGGCGGTGGCGAGGGGGAGGGGTAAAATGGCGGCGCCGAGACTTGGCTTTTTCGTGAGGCTTGTGAGGGTCGCTCCGAAGGGGAGAAAGCGACTAAGATAGGAGAGCAGGAAGTGTCTGAAAGGCGCGGAGGCAGCGGTAGTTGTCTGGTGTCAGCGGGGACAGAAAAGGGCGCTTGCAGCCTATCCCCGGTACCGTAGGTGCAGGCGAGAACAGTTTGCAGCACTCAGATTGTGTTGAGCTGAAGGATTCTGGTGGGATATTTCTTGGTGGCGCTTTTTTTCGCCATTTGGGCTCGGTGCTTTCGGAAGTTTTTTCCTTGCCGCCGCATCACTGTCCCTGGAGGCGACGGCTGCTCTGGGCGCCATTTTCCCCTTCCAGCTCCGGGGTCCCCTGTTTTCCTGATATCCGCCACATGGCGGAGCCGGCTCAGTAACCGCATCGCTCCTGATAACATCAGTCTGCAGGGGCGGGGGGAATCACGCTGTTAGATTGCAGAGCCCTGCAGAACGGACAGAGGATAACGGGGCCCTTGGCGCGGTGTGTGTAGGGGAGAAAGAACAGCGTCTTCGTGGCTTGGGACCAGTAAACCTAGCTATGGTTTTGGCCGGCCTAGCCATAGCAGTACAGAGATCCCACTCGCTTGTCTCGTAATAATTTTTTGTCATCCTGGAGTATTTGTACACGTAGTATTGCTATATGAAGCACGTGTTTTTGCTCTTCTGATGAATTTTTCAGCAAAGGCTGTCTATTTTCCAGTCCTTTTAAGTGTTGCTTTAAGCCTGTGCAGGGGGACTTAAATAAGCATTAATTAAGATTCTGTAGCGTTTATAAAGATATCCTCTCACACTCAGTTTCTGACACACTGTGTACTATGGTAATCTTGAAAGATGTTTTTCTTCCAGCTTTTACAGTTTAAGCCTTTGCAACAGTGGCTTGTATATGTGTGGGGGTTTGTTTTTACCAAATGAGGATTTTCATGAAGATTCTGAGACGGACTGGTGAGATAGTAATTTTTATCGGACATTTTACAGCTTCAGCATAACCTTCGGAGGTTCTGGACCCTGGTAGGAAGTGAATGCTAGGCTAACCAGAGCTTCTGCAAACTTACACATTTAAGACGCATAGCCTCTACATCCAGTGACTTAGTGGAACAACACGATTTTGATATTTTCACACAGTGGTTTTAATTCAAGAACTGGTAGTAAATTTTACTATTGCTATGTCTTGTGTGGTGTACATCACAGTTTTTAAGAATGTTTTCAGCGGTAAAACTTATGCTGAAAAAATCCTACATCCTTACTGAGTTTGCTTTTTTCTCATACTTTTATAAAAGCTTTATTAGATGCATGACAGTAGATTCTAGAGGGAATAGTGTCTTCTGTTGGGCCTCTGAAACTGTAGTAAGTAGTGCCCGATTTTTAAGCAGCATAACTGAAGTAATTTGAAGTTAGGATTCTTTTGGCAGGATGGTTGCATAAAATTATTTCCATGCCAGCCTACTCAATTTACATGATGGGGTATGACTTACAGCATGTAGCTTCTTAGTGCAAGTATGATATGCAGTGCCCTTCCCTCTTATCCTATTAAGAGATGGTGTGAGACGAAACTTGACATCACATCCATTTGGTTCTCTTAAACTTGTGTGTCTTAATTTTACTTGTTTGTACAAATATGAGACAGTGCTAAATTCCTCTGGGTTCCTTGGAAGAAAAAAGTAATAGATCCAACACCAAGATTCCAACTGGTTTTAAGATGCTGGATTTAAAATGATGTTCTTGAAAAAAGTTGATTTTTCTAATGGTTGACTTCCTTGTGAGACTGCAGTAACTCAAGCTGGTGATAGGGTGATTCATTTTGAACAAAAACTGATCCAGTGCTACCCACAGCAATTGTTTTCCTTTTACATGCATCTAGATCCAGGCCTGCCTTGGACAACCTCATGAAACATGGTGGTTTATGTGCAGGTTGGCTTAATTCTTGTAAAAGTGCTAGTGCACTGAACTTTTTTGCTTATTTTCCAAACATCATTGTTTGATACTGTCTGGGTAATTTCTTTTTTACATTTATCCTTAATGTACAGTGGAAGGTTGGTCATGTTGTGTTTGGCAGTTATAGCTAAATATACAGTGCTTTGATTGTTTAAAAAGCAACCACCACCCTAAAGGAAACACAAAATCAAACACCCAAGCAGATTTTCTTGACTTCTTAAAATTAGTTAATAGTATAAAGTTGAAGTAATCATTGCATTAGAGTTCTCTTGTCTCTAGCAGGAGAGGTCTCTCTGAAACAACATTCTGAAATCTTAAATTTTGTGGAATTACTTTTTAGGGCATTTTTTTTTACTTATTGCTGTTTGATATATAAAGTGTTTTAAATGTGTAACTAGTGATGCTATTGCTGAAGTTACAGTGCCTGCTTAGTATAAAATCTTAGCATAAAAGTATTTTTAACAAGTAGAGTTTGGAAGGTTCTTCTTCCTGCTTTAGTGTAATACTCTATACAAAATAGTAAATGTAATGCATCATGTTGTCCCGTTGCTTGGTACTTCAATAATGTACTTAACAGCAGAAATTTCTGCTGATCAAGCAGTAGCTATTTCTCTAAAAGGTAATACAGTCTTACTGAGCATAGTTTATATTAGTGGATATATATACAAATACATATTATTATTGTAAAGGGAATCCACTGAGTTTTGGTGCTGCTGCTTTTGAGGGTGGATAGGTTTACTGCTAATTCCAGTGGTGTGGGATCCCAGATCAGTTTTACAAATGCTCTGGTTTTCATTAATTAAATAATTAATAAGAAAACATGAATCTTCAGCCTATTTTAGAAAATATTTGTCTTGATTTTAATGCCTTTGATAAATAGCATGATATTATTCACGTGCAACAATTTGAACTAGAATTATTTTTGTAAATAAATAAAAGCCTTATGGAATAGAATTGGCCAGTATGAATGACTTTTGTTAACTGTAATAAGAACTTGTGGGTTTATTTTTCTTAAGAAATCATATTCTAAAGATCTCAGAGAGGACTATTTTGAAAGCCATTTGAGTGCAATCCCTTTTTCTTAGTGTTTGGAGGGAGAGATGGGAAGAAGCACGTGATTAAAATCTGTATTGTCGAAGTGGGCACGGAATTGCATAAACGTTTAATTTCTTGAATAGTGGTAGAACATCTAGAAGGATCAAGCCTAATTTTGCAAGACATGTCTTAATGGTAGTTTTTGACACTTCTAAAAATCTAACTTTGTGTCTAGCTATGCTGATTCGGAGAGAGTGTTATTAATTTTATTAATGTAATTTTCTTTTCTGTGACAGAGGGAAAAGGAGCAGTTCCGCAAACTGTTTATTGGCGGCCTAAGCTTTGAAACAACAGAGGAAAGCTTGAGGAGTTACTATGAGCAATGGGGGAAGCTTACAGACTGTGTGGTAAGTTTTGCATACTAGTGCACAATGGTGATAGGATACCAGTGCGGGAGGCTGAGAAATTGTTAAAGTGGGGAGTTTGTTTTCTGGGTAGCTTAATGAACTTACTGAGTTGTCAGTGGTCAGTTGGTTGGTTTATACATAATTTGGCCCATTGTAGCTATGCATAGACTTCCCTTGCAAAATACTGATAGAGTTAGGGAACATTCATGTTCTGTTTCCTGTCAAATCTCCCAGATTATCTCTAACCACTGATGTCACCAGTTTAAAATTAACTTTGGAGCAATTGGCTGAAGTGCATTAGGAAGGGCTTAACATAGAGCACTATTAGCTCTGTGTGATTGGCAACCTTTGGCTGAAAGCTGGTGTTAATGTTAAGCAGCCTCGAAGGAGCTGGAAAAAGATGTCTTTCTGTGTGATGTTTCCGTAGAATCATTTAGGTTGGAAAAGACACCTTAAGATCATTGACTCTGATTGTAAACATAATACTGCCAAGTCTGCCACTAAACCAGGTCCCCATGCACCATGCTTACACATCTTAAGTAATTCCATGCATGGTCACTACTACATAAGTTTCTCCATTGAATTTGTTTTGTGAGCAGTAAATGAATATTTCATAATATAAATTTAAAGTCTGCGGTCTTCAGAAAGCTTAAAATAAATTGTGTGGTAGGTTTTTTTGAGGAAAAAATAAATGCACATCATCAGTGATACAGCAGTGTTTCTGAATGATGGAGAGAATCTTGGAGAAAAGCAATAGTTTGATTTTCTGTAATAGCAAGCAGTGCCAGTTGTGTATTTTAGTTGGCATGCCCTGCTACTTTAGTATAATTAGGTATTGAAATCAAACAAGGAAAGCATAAACTAAATTTACATGTTTTTTCCAAATGCTGCTACTGTTAAGCTGAGCATGAGACAGGTAGAAATACTTCAAACGTTTATCATTTTTAGGTAATGAGGGATCCTGCGAGCAAAAGATCAAGGGGGTTTGGTTTTGTAACATTCTCCTCCATGGCTGAAGTTGATGCAGCCATGGCTGCAAGACCTCACACGATTGATGGAAGAGTGGTTGAGCCTAAGAGAGCTGTGGCTAGAGAGGTAAGTACAGCTTTAAAAGCAGATACTTGTAATGTTTTGAAAAAGGAATCATCAGACAGTTCTGCCTTGTTCTTGTTTAAAGAGGCTGGGTTTAAATTCTTCAGTCAAAAGGCCATAGTTGGGCCACTATTTCCCCCACTTTTGGTCTGTTAAATGATGGTATTGCATAAATCTCTGTAATTACAGTGAGCTAGTAAGTGAATTCTTACATTGAATTCTGGTTGTAGAATCATGTCTGCATGACATGGGCAAAGTATTATGAGTGAAAACATACTGCATATCTGTAATTAACACAAATTCCAAACTAACTTCTCTGGAATGGTTACTTCTCCTAAATCTCTAATAAACTCAATTTCTCCTGAGCCTATTCAAAGATCATCTTGAGTATTTCTAAAAGGTACATAACTGAAGTGACTGAAAATGCAGAATGTAGTAAGGAAACTTTTTTCCAGTGTTGGTATACAAAATAGTCTTGACACTTTTTTGGCTTTAGCTCCAGGTATATTTTGTTTTCAGCCTCAGGGTACAAGTTAGGTTAGCGCACAGGAATGCAGTGCACCTCTAAACTCAGCCAGGTTGCTGTTAAACAGAGGTACTTGAGGAGCATTTAGACCTACTGTGGTAGCTTGGCTGTCACGCTCTGAGTGTAAAAATAAGCCATAAATATGAGGAGTTACCTTCATGTTCTGAGTAGGGATTAAAGTGCATACCTGTGAATTCACTGAGACTTAAGGATCTTTTCTTTTGATACAAGTTGAATATGGGTTTGAGGGAAATTGGCAGAGGAAGCTGACACATTTGTGTTTCAAATACAAAAATTGCTCTAGTTTAAGTTTTCAGATACTTGCAGTTCTTTTGAACAGTTGATCTTACTTTTCATCTACATATTTTAAAGGCATTTTACATACTTTGTGTTTTTCATAGTACTTCTGTATGTATAGTTTTCAGTGCTTTTTAGGCTTTGACATAAAGAGAGGAGGAAAATTTTCTAAATTATCCTTGTTACTTCCCTCCCAGAAGGTCCCAAAGCAAGGGACGTGGACTGTAAGAGGGCTACCTGAGTGCTCAAAAAAGTCTTAAGTCTATCAGAATGCCATTCCTGGAATCCTGGCAAAATAATGATTTGTGAGTTTGTTGTTTGCTTTTCTTTCTGGTAATTTAAAGGATTCTTTCAACAGGAATCTGGAAAACCAGGTGCTCATGTTACAGTGAAAAAACTATTTGTTGGTGGTATTAAAGAGGACACTGAAGAGCACCACCTTCGTGACTACTTTGAGGAGTATGGCAAAATTGACACTATTGAAATCATTACTGACAGACAGTCTGGTAAAAAGAGAGGGTTTGGATTTGTTACATTTGATGACCATGATCCTGTGGATAAAATAGTATGTAAGTAAGCCAGTTTCACTATTTCATTTGGTAGTATTAATCCTTTCAGACACGGTAATTGAGCAAAGCTAAACTTAACTAATCCCATTATGTCTTTAGTGTATGTGCATTAATACTGACTACATTGTAATTCTGGCAAATTGTTTGGGAACACTTATTTTAACTTAGTGCTTGCTTCTTTGCTTAGAATTTGTATAGTATTTTTGTTATTGTATATTTATGTTATTGTATGTTTATGGCTTAATTTGGAAATTAATTAATTTTTCGAAGTCTTGTTTTTACTTGTTGCCAGAACAGTACATAAATGCTGATGCTGTCTAATTTGATGTGGTTACAGTGCAGAAGTATCACACCATTAATGGCCATAATGCAGAAGTAAGGAAAGCTCTCTCTAGACAGGAAATGCAGGAAGTTCAAAATTCTAGGAGTGGAAGAGGAGGTATGTACAGTTAATGTGTACAGGAGGTAATTAACAGTTAATGGTTTGTGGTCAATTTTTGAGTTTGCTTTCCATGGTCTCACCATTTAAAAATCTTAAAACTGTTATAGGTAACTTTGGTTTTGGTGATGCGCGTGGAGGTGGTGGCAACTTTGGTCCAGGACCTGGCAGCAATTTCAGAGGGGGAGCTGGTAAGACAGGCATGTTTGTAGCATTTTTTTTTTTTTTTTTTTTTCCTTATTTATAGTCTTTCTGGTTCTGGGTAACTTCATAAGCTACTGCTGTTTTAATTTAATGTAGCTGTAGCAGTTGAGGAATTTTTGGGAAAAATGTGAGAACCTCTTCTGTAGTGCACAAATTGATATGTGACTGTTTAATAAAATGAAGTTTTTTTTTCTTAAACTTCATGCCTTTTTTAAAGGGATTCAGGTAGTTCTCTGTAATTCTATGAAGCATTTGCCTGATGTTTACAGAGGAAGGGCTGTGTCTAGAATTAAAACTGAGCACCTTGCAAGTGCAATTAAAATGGTAGATGTAGAGCAATGATTTCACATATTTTTTTCTAAATTCATGTGCACGTTTGCTTAACCAGTAATCTCTGAGATCTGGTCTTTAAGGGTTTGAGGATCTAGTTTGCTCCAGGTGAATTGAAATACTTCAGGATTTTTTTTTTCTCCAACAGATGGATATGGAAGTGGCCGTGGATTTGGTGATGGGTATAATGGATATGGTGGAGGACCTGGAGGTTGGTGTACTTTGTCAGTGTGATTATTCTTTCTCTGATTCAGAAGTGTTTTTAGATTTACCTTCTATTCATGTAAAATGGGTATTGCCAAAGCCATATTGTTGGCTTTAAGAGGCACACATGGATGTTACCTTGTGTTAAACCTTTATATGGTAAATTGCATGATCATTTTTTGGAAGACTGTGTCCTTGTAGACTTCTAAACAGAAAAATAGTGTGGGTTATGCAGAATTTGGTTGCCTGCTATGGTGAAAAGTTGATTTTAAAGGATTATATTTTCATAGGTGGCAACTTTGGTGGCAGCCCTGGTTACGGAGGAGGAAGAGGAGGATATGGTGGAGGAGGACCTGGATATGGCAACCAGGGTGGTGGCTATGGAGGTGGTTATGACAACTACGGAGGAGGTAATTCACTGGCTTGAAATAAAGCAGTGCAAGTCATTTGAGAATTAGCAGGGGTGGTAGTGGTATAAATGTTGTGTGAAGAATCTCTTTGTTTTCCAAATGGTGTAAAATGGTATGAATAAGCAGTTGGTTGCCTGCACTGCTGGAATACCTTGTATGATTTTTTTACTTTATACCAAATTCTAGTAATGAGGTAACTTTGTGATCACGGTATGCATTTTAGTTCATCTATGTATTTCTTCACTTTTTCATTGATAATGCAGGCAATTATGGGAGTGGAAACTATAATGACTTTGGAAACTACAACCAACAACCATCAAATTACGGTCCAATGAAGAGTGGAAACTTTGGTGGCAGCAGGAACATGGGGGGACCATATGGTGGAGGTATTGTATATGTCTTGATCTAGCCTTGGAGCCAAACTGAGTGGGTGGGCTTTAGCTTTTTGGGGAGGTAGAAGGTAAGATAGGGCAAGGACAAACTTTTGAACTAAAAGAGAGGGTAGATGAAGATCAGATATGAGAAAAAAATTTTTACTGTAAGGGTGGTAAGGCACTGGAACAGGTTGACGAGGAAAGTTACGAATGCCCATCCCTGGAGAAAGTGTTCAAGGCCAAGTGTTTGGATGGGGCTTTGAGTAACCTCATGCAAGGAAAAGCATGCCTGCCCATGAGAGGAAGGTTGGAACTAGGTGGCCTTTAAAAATTTCTTCCAACCAAAACCATTCTGTGATTCTAAGACAGATATGTAGAAAGAAAATTACAGTATACTGACTGTTTCCAGAATATTAATAAATGTTTTGCAGTTTCCAGTCTGTAAAATTTTTTGCCAAGTGGTCTTCCCTATCAGCTCACATTAGTTGTAGAGAGTAGTTAATGTCCACTAAATTTTCTGGGCTTTTTTTTTTTTTTTCTCTTAGTGTCAGTTTTTCCTGACATTTCCTGTTTCTTGTTGTATAGAAGTTACTTAATATGGCATGTAAGGCTTGAGAAATGGAAACTGAAACATGAATCCCTTTCTTGAAAGGTTTAGCATGGAAATAAAAGTCAGGCTTCACAGCCTCAAAACAGTGAAGTGTGCCAACTTATATGGGACACTTCCAACTTTTAAGATTTTAGCATGTAGTTCTTGTGGTGGGTGGCTGTTCCTGGGTGTTACTTAAAAAAAAACCACCAAAATGTTAAAATGCTGTGTGTGCTGTCTCTGGAAGTGATGTGGATGTTGATTTAAAAAAAGAAAAGAAAACAAAAGCATTGCTAGATTTTTAAAGTGTACTGATGTGACTGTTTCTTCTTGTTCTGCAATTAACAGGAAACTATGGTCCAGGGGGCAGTGGAGGAAGTGGTGGATATGGAGGGAGGAGCCGTTACTGAGTTTCTGCAAGCATGCTATGGGTAAGTATGTTTTTAAGTATTAAAATTGCAGTGATTCTTGAGAGTAGCTGCAGGAGTTAAAAGCTTTTTAGGCTCATATTATCTTTCCTTTAAAAAATGGTTAGATGAATAATTTCATAACCTATTTTTTTACTCTTTACTTCTGTTGAAACAGGCTTCACTGTATAAATAGGAGAGGATGAGAGCCCAGAGGTAACAGAACAGCTTCAGGTTATCGAAATAACAATGTTAAGGAAACACTTATCTCAGTCATGCATAAATATGCAGTGATATGGCAGAAGACACCAGAGCAGATGCAGAGAGCCATTTTGTGAATGGATTTGGATTATTTAATAACATTACCTTACTGTGGAGGAAGGATTGTAAAAATGCCTTTGAGACAGTTTCTTAGCTTTTTAATTGTTGTTTCTTTCTAGTGGTCTTTGTAAGTGTAGAAGCATTCCTTTGATAATGTTAAATTTGTAAGTTTCAGGTGACATGTGAACCTTTTTTAAGATTTTTCTCAAAGTTTTGAAAAGCTATTAGCCAGGATCATGGTGTAATAAGACATAACGTTTTCCTTTTAAAAATTTAAGTGCGTGTGTAGAGTTAAGAAGCTGTTGTACATTTATGATTTAATAAAATAATTCTAAAGGAAATATTGTGTAATTTTAGATTTTTTTTTTAATATTGTAAAATAAGGCAAGGAGTGGGTAGTATAAGGTCCCACAAATAATATAAAGCTATTGTTGTACATGTAAAATTAAATGCTGGTCAGAAAAAAAGTATGTTGTCTGTAAATGATCAGGTTTAAAGTATCTAGATAACTTAAGGGTTATCTCTGCAAGGAGAAACACCTTTTTAGATCTTTTAGATGCTGCTTCTTCAATGGCAAGGAAAGGAAATATCCCCAGCGAGGTACTCTTCCAGGGACACAGGTCTAGTACAAGAGAACTCTTGAAAACGTCTCTAAGTTCAGCCAGTCTTAAAAAGCTGCGCTGTATTTCTGCAAAGCTTTAACTACAGTAGTTGATAAGGATGCCAACGAAGGCTGAGGGTGTAGAGCAAAATAGTTCTAAGCTTCAGTTAAACTTCTTTAGGTAAGATCTTATTTACTTTTCCTTTCTTAATGTTTCAAAACCAAGAAACTAATATTGCTTGACAGTATTTGTTGAGTATAGTGATAATCGTTATGTAGTTTAACATAGCAATGAATTGAGTTAACATTTACCACTTGAAAAGAAATTTGTGAATCCTGTTTTCTTGTATTATTAAATTTTTTTACAAACAAATTTCTGTTAATTTCAGCTACTTAACATATTTTTTTCCTACTGGAATCTAGCTATGATATGAACCCTGGACAAGCATAGACTGCTGCCACTGTACACTGCTACAGTTGAACAAATGAGACCTGCAAGTGTCCATTAGTAAAGCTTTGCAAGGGTTCCATCCCTGGTGTTGGTAGTTAAAATGGTAGGTCACAAGTTAATTAAATCATACAACTTTATTTTTGCATCCTGCAACATTTTCTTTTTTTCTTGGGAGTCTATGCGATATGGTGGTTGCAAGGTAATGCAACAAAGGTAGTTCTGTGCTGTTGAAAATGAACTGTGTTGTTATGTGTCTTGTCTACTGTAAACTATTTTATATAACATGTTTCATCCTGAAGGTTCCCAAGTAACTGTAGACTGTTTACGTGTAAGGAAAAAAATTGCACCACAGAATACATCTGCCTCTGTGAAGGAATGTGTCGTCCATTCTTTTTAACAACTGCATAAGCAGTTCTTTAGGAGGGAAAGTGAAAACTTCAAATGAAACTGCAGGTGGTATTTCAAAAGTGTGTAATGTAATTATGTAAATTGGCATTTGGCTAGAATGTTGAGGTTTCCACCATTTTTTATAGTTCTTGCAGCTAGTAAACCTTAGTGCCAAATTCAGTCAGCCTTACTCTCACTTCATTGAATGTTTCCACCTCAAATTAATGAAAATTCATCAAGCAATGAGTTACTCAGAGTAAGGGTGGCATACTCTGCTAGATTTGGTTTTTAAATTAAAATCGACAAAACCCCCCCAAAAAGTAACCAAAAAATGCCCTAATTCAAAGTTCTGTTGCCTTTAAAAGGTGACCCACTGAAGAACATGGACTCAGCTAACACAAGTCCTGTTCCTTTTTGTGTTAGACACACCAGTGAACTGCTTATACTTTTTTCTTTAAAAATGGCTGAAGTTCCCCTATTGGTAATTTGGTTTAGACATATGTGATAAACATCTTCAGATACACTTTTTTTTTCTTTGGCAGGAAGGTGCCATGCTGCAGGTAACTAATGAAGAAGTGGTCAACCACAGAAACGCTTCAAGAAATAAGAAATTCTGTTTCATCAGAAAATAGTTGTTTTTGCTGCCTTCATTAAAAATCTAGAGGTTAAATGAATACTGATAAAACATCACAATTAGTACAGCTCCCTGTAATGCTGGGTTTTTTTTTAAATTATAGTAATAATGTCTTGTAAACCTTTCAAATAAAATTCAGATTCGTTAGGAGAAACAAATCACTAATGTTAAAATAGCAAACGATTCTGTGAGTAAAAGTTTAACTACATATTTTTATAACTTTCATAGCTTTAAAATAAAGTATTTTTTATACGAAAGTAGTTCTAGTGTAATGCTTAATAAAACTTAGTGTGTGTCTAACATTAAATAATGTTTATGTGTAGCTTTTAGACCCTTCCATGATCTGAAACATTCCATCTTGAGGTGGATTTAAAACAGTCAACTTGGCAAATGTATTCACAGAACTTGGATCTCTTACCATAGGCATCTGTTCTCTGTTTAGAGAAACAGTGCTACAAATTAAAAATGCTCATGTTTTTGCTGTTGGACACAATTGTTTTAAAATAGCTTTTTGGATGTGTTCTATATCACTATAAAAATACCTCCTTCTTTCCTTTTAAAGAAACTAAGCACTTAAAACAGTTTGTCAAAAATGTGATAGGACAATAGCTTTATCCTTTCTACCTCTAAAGAGCTTTTAGCATGAAGAGAGAGAGAGAGACTGAATGGGAATGCAGAGTTCCTGCCTTACCAGAACTGCATTACTGATAGCTGCATCTTCTGGGGGGAGAAAGCCAACAAAAAAATTACAGAACAATAAACAAAACCCAACTCCCAAGTGTGAGCTTGGGAAAGGTTCAGTTTGGGAATGTATTTGAGGGATGTTATCTTCAGTCTGTTCTGTTCTAACCTGTTACCTAAACACATGGTTTATTCTATACTTGAAATGTATATGCTTAGCTTCGTCAGAATCATGTCTTTAACCTTCTTCATGTAATTCAAAAATTGTATAAAGATTCACATGCTTTTTTTTTTTCCTGTTTCTTAAGTTGAACTTTGAAATATTTGCATAGGTAACTGCTGGGCTGCAATGGAAGCAGAAAATGAAGATGCCCAATATGTGCTTTACTTTCTTCTTTCCAGCAGAATGAGTTGACCAGTTGATGAGGAATTTGCCTTGCTCCCTGCAACTTAGATTTAGATAATGAACGTTTTTTTTTTTTTCTTTACAGTTGTCAAGTCCACATTGAACAAAAACAACACAACCACTTTAAACAGGAGTAATTATTCTCTCTTTCTGTTTGGTGCATTTACAGTCTTCCAGTAGTTCTGCAACAAGGTTTAAAATTTATTTTAAATAAGTACATTATTTTTCCATAACGAGGTTGTTTTCATTTTGATACGCTGGTGATGGGGAAAGGGAGCATGTTAGGGACAACAGTACGCAAAATAAGTTACTGGATGTTTAAAGTATTGAAAGCTTGGAGTACTTAATGAGTTTCCTGTTGCCCTGCTGTTGAACTTCCATCACTTTTCTTTCTCAGCATGTTCTTAAGAATGAAGCAAGTGACAATCACAATATTTACTGATGAATTCAGTGACAAAACTCACTGTTCAGAGTAAAGCTCCTACTGAAAGCCAGCAACTTTGAATAAAAAAAAGTCAGTGAGTGTGTGTGTGGTTAATTACTGGTCCTGAACTTGTAGACAAGGAATACTTTTCCTCTTTTTTTATTTCTAAGAAGTTGGGTCGCACTACAGATTTTCTGTTTCCAAAGTAAGGGTAACTTTGCCAGTCACGGTGTGTTTCAGGGTACTAACAGGATCAGATTGTCAATACCAGGCCCAGCTTGCCCCCAACAAACACTTAATTCTGCAAACCGAGGCAATAATGTGAAAGACAAGGTAACCTGTTGGTAATGGGTCTGGGAACAGACATGGCCCTGTCCCCTCCCCCCGAAAAAAACCCAGCCAAGCAAAAAACCAACAACAAACAAACCAGAGCGTTTGACTTGCATTTATAAAGGGGGCAAAATCATACATGTTCCGGGGAAGAAAAACTTGGACACAGGAATTCAGTGGGAATTTTGAAGCTGCTGTCAGGTGACTTGGTTTTGGCATCTTGGGTACGTTTGTGAAAGGATGGTTTGCTGAGGACACGGGAGCAGTATGCTCGCTATGCCTGTACTGTTGCAGATGCAAGTGGAGTGCCACAGTGTTACTTTCCTCCCTTAAAACACATAGAGTGTAACACCGGGGTGTTCTGGGTGATGCTGATCCATTTTGCCCTGATGAACGCTCCCTTTTAACAGTTGAGTTCATTGCAGACTGTTTATTTGCATTGCAGCAGAAGTTATTCCAGTGTATGTAAACACTAATGGTTTATTTGTCAACAGTTAGAGTCAACTGTGTTTAACTTCCTTGGCTATGTGGATTTCCTGAGGGACTGCTGTGAATGGATTAGGGTCAAAGATGTTTGGGGACCATGTAGTTTACAAAGCAGCTTCTGTGACCTCCTATGCTGCTTCATTGTACCAGAAAGGTGATTTTGTGGGCAAGTCCTAGATAACTGCTCTTCTCCCAGACTTCTCAACAGCACATGATTTCCCCCCTCACTCCTTCACTCCCTCCTGCTTGGTCTTCTCTTTCTCAATGAGCGTTTTGAGGCATTCTCGTATGAAAATGGCTGGTGCATTTAATGGAGTTCTAGTAGCTATATAGGGAGGTAACAAGTTGCAGTGATTTTACAAGGTATGCTACGCAACTTCACATGGTTACGGGTGTCATCTCTGTTAAACCAAATAAATCTGGTTTTCACTAGAACCTGGTGCTGAGTGTCCTGTTGCCTCCTTTATAGGCCTCTCCCTCACTTGTCCTCAAGATTGTCCCGTTAGAACTGTGCTTCCATCTCCCATAATACCCAAATGTGACTATATCTGGGATAAAGACTGAGCTGTTAACAGACTACTCTTGATGAAGTTCTTTTGTATCTTCTTACAAGTTCATTACTGCAGTTTACCCCTTCTAAAACTAGATTGTAAGCTGTTGAGCAGGAATAGCCACAAAATCTGTAAAATCTAGCTTCTGTAAAAAGCAAAGTATATTGAATAAAAGCAGAACATGAAGCTAAAGCTGCACTTAAGTGCAGCACTGTCAGTGGTCATTCAGAGTTGTGCTACGTGTCTTCTGAGGGCTCGTTTGCTGTGTGTGAATGTTCAGCCTTACCTTCTATAAACCATGCTTACAATATTCTAATAAAGTGTGAAATACGTGTTCATTTCTAATGAGCAATGCTGTAGAAGAGGTCTGAGAGGAGCTCTTGGTTCTGTAGTGCCCACCTGTGCTGCTGCATGCAGTGTTGGGGAAGTTTATGCTTTGTGATTTCCCCACTACCCAGTGTTTTTCTCTCTAAATCGATCTCACCTTCATTCTAACTTGCAGATAACCTTTCATGATTAATGTAAAAAAAATGCAGTTTACCACTCACATACAAACTATTCATTAGCTTTCCCATGGGAACAGTATTTTAGTGAGAACTCCCACACAGGTATTTGCGTTATTTTTGTTGCTAGTATCAACAACTCAGTGGTCCCTAGCTCTGTGGGTTTCTAGCAGTGTAACAATTCTTTGAAGTGTTCTCACTGTTTCTACTTCACAGGAAAGCTTTTCTCTGTGTCAGTGCTAAGTAGGCTACAATGCAGTCACAACAATTTTCACCAGGCGTTTGGCTCCACATCTTGATTTTGCAGCCTGTTTTTATACAGTATAGTTCTCGATTTGTGTGCTTAGGGTTTGGTTTCTTGAAAACTGACCAGTAAGAAAGATGAGATGGACTTGAGATAGACTTCAGCTGGGGGAGTCTCCCACCTTTTACAACCATTTCACTTGGAAATGTTCTGCAACAATCTTTGTTTTCTCAAGTAGCTCCAACACACAGTTTCTCCTTTTTGTGTATAGGTTGAGCATCAGGATGTCTTTACCTTGGAAGGAAAGGTTGCTATTAACCTGATCTGTCTACCTTCACTCACAACAAAATATATGGAAATGTAATGTGTAGCCAAGACAAAGCAGTATTTGGGGATCTTGCATTTTTTGCTTGTGTTCTGGTTTTTGGTGGGTTTTTTTTGTTTGGTTCTGTCATCAGTTTTATGTAAAAACTGGCAGTCTACTAAAATTGAAAATAAATTACAAATTCTGCCTATAGTGTGGTCTTTTCTGTGGGTAGGTAGCTGAAGGTTTTAGAAAATTATGTACTACATCCAGACTGTGTCTGTCATCAGTACTATTGTAACTCGCAGTCCACCCAAAATTAGTAATGCACCTGATTTTGTAGGGGTATAGTTACTACCTGAGTTTTGTACGACAACTACTTTGCATAAATTTTCTTTAAGAAATACAGTTGCTGAGCAGTAACTGGAGTGGAATTAGCTGAGGAGAGTCCGTGCTACTTTCAGATTTCAAATTTGCAAGTAACAGGTTGGGGTTTGGGTGTTCATTTTATAGCATTCAGCCAGAGTACACTGTTTTCTTTCGCTTGGGATTGCTCTGACAGTTGTAATGTTCTGTTTATTTTCACCATGTGCCAAAGTGCAACCATATAGCAGCCAAATGTGCATTTGTTTCAGTGGTAGCTGGTTTTACAAGAGGCGTTGGAGCTCACTCCAGTTCTGCTGAGGAAGTGGGCCTCAGAAGGTTTAACCTCTTTAACCTCTTTATTTTATTCTTTCCACCTTCTCTCTCTTACGGGACTGTAGAAACTTGTGTTACGAGGCTCTAAAGCAGAAATAACATGGGCTGCTGGTTTTATTAGTGGCCTAATTTGATAACTGTCAGAATTTGCACACACAGGCTGTAGAAGTAGACCTAAAGCCCTGCTCCTGCAAAAGCTACATATGTAGACTTTAGAATTTATAATTTAATTTAGAAGACCACTCAAAACATGGATATTTTTTCTCCCCTGCAACTAGAAGTTAAATTCACTGTTTGTTGTATGTATCTGTTACCTGGGATGTGTTCTGGCTGAAGTTCATAAACTAGTGAGTCCAGTTCCTTGTGAATACCAGTTAGGATGTAAACACTTCACACTGATGCTTAACCAACCAGAAATTTCAGGCTCCACTAAAAAAAAGTTTTGGTTCTGAATCAATTGGAGGCTGTGGTAAAACTGATAAATAAAAGAACAGATACACACATTTATTGAAAGAAACCTTTTAATATAAAATGCAAACAGTTCAAACTTGCTTATTTCATTAACAGCAATTTACTGCATTTTGCCAGCATTCCCTTTTTAGAAAATGCTACCTGAGGCTACCAGTTACTGTAAGCACGTGCAAACTAGATTTGCATGCTAATGGCACAGTGTTATTTTTTAGAAGATGCAATGTGATATTTAAACTTGTATTGAATATATGTGTAGTTTTTTATGTGTTTCGTGGCGTGCTTTTTTTTAAGCCTACCTGACCATGAAGTTGCCATGTTGTCGTCATGCTGTGACCAATAATATTGTTTAATACAAGTTTTATGGAGTTTCTTTATAAAAGGTAAAAAAGTATTTGTTGCTATCTAGTTATTAATAGTAGTAATTATTATAATATCTCACAAACCTAGGATGCCTCTAACATTTGTTCCTTATAATTCGTTACATATCTTTTAAGCCATCTTTTTTTCAGACTCTTCACGTTGTGTGACAGAAAAGGATAATCTGTTGTGAATAAGCCTGGGAGTGAATAAAGTGTCTTCTTTCCTTGTATAAATAAATACCAAAACTAAAAGCTCTTCATTCAAAGCCACTGAGTGTAGCCTTATTGTCACAAGTGCAGATAAATAGTAATGTGGTTCAGTTTAATTTACTTTAAAGATCTGGTGGAAATGTAAAATCAGTATTTAAGTCATCATATTGAAGATACCTAAAAAAGAAAAGTTGGGTTAAAGAGCTACAACAAAATTTAGTACTTCTTGAGGAAGGGGGGAAAAGGGAAGGTACACAAGTGAATATATCACAGACAAGGAAACATCAGGAACTCATTCACCATCACACATTTTAATGAAAGAAAATTGAGAATGATTCAGTTGCAAACGAGGAAGGTAAGACAATATTGAATCAAATAGTAATTATTTTTCAGAATCTGCTGTATGAGTTGTTAAATTAACTGGTACATTATCTTTGCTTGGAGCTATGAGGGTGTAAGTAGTGAGGAAAACTGCAATAGTCTTGCTCTCATTATAAACAGATCAGTTCTGAACAAATGCAAAGCACAGAGTATCTCTTAGGAATACATAAATCCACAGTGAGTCTACAGTGAAGATGAAATTGAGCTACAACTTTTCAGTGCTAAAAAAAGGAAAAGAAACCAAGGTAATTTTGTGTATGAAGAATCAAATATTCAATACTGAAACACATTTTACTTCCCTGTCTAGAACTTTTCCTTTTTCTGCCCACTAATACTCTCCCCTATCACCAGAAATTAAATTTCTAGTTTTACAGAGGTCTATACAACTACACTTGTACTGATTACTATCTTCTTTAATTACCATTAAAACTAAGCTGATTTCTTTATTCAGAAGCCTGAGCTGATTGACCTTCTAACAGAGAACAGTTGGATGGGTTTGCCAGATCCTTGAACGTGCAGTCTTCCTCCTCAAGTGCAATGTTTTCTGTATTGTCTGACTTCAGTCTTCATACAAATACCCTTCCAGGGAAAACTGAACCTAAGCAATCTTCAGCCATCTTAATTTTGATTCTGCTCCTTTTTGTTCTTTTGTCTCTGTTGTGATTTGGTCAAGTTTTTGGGCATTATGAGAACACTGCCATCACTACTGCAATGAATGATGTATTTCCATGGGTTGACAGGTCTGCCTTGGTCATCCCTCAGTCTCCTGAAAATGTCACGGTACAACTTGTTTAACTTCTGCTTCATCTGGTTGATGGATCTGCTATGCTGGGAGTGTTCCTTTTTAAGGCTCTCCTTTTGTCTTTGAAGGCTACTTACATCTTCTTCCAAGCTAAGAATTGCATTAAGTTTACGTTTACGACAATTTTGGGCAGCAACTTTGTTTTTTCCTCTTCGTCTGATGTCACGTAGAAGTGATACCTGAGTACCTGTAAGATGATTCTTTGCTAGCATGGAGTTGAAAGAGTCGACAGGCATGCTCACAATTTCGTCTGCCAAAAATGGTACTTTCAGAGCTTTTGCACAGTGTTCATTGCTGCTGAGGTTTATATTGATAGAATTATGACACTTATCCTTTATGTCATTTGGCTTCTTCATCCATGTCTGCTTGTGATGCTCTGGAGTGGATGCTGCTTGGCTTAGCAGTTGATCATGAGTGTGGTTATGAAGAAACTGCTGAGGTGTGGCTTCTCTAAAATGCTCTGAATCACCTGGATATTCTACATGACTGTTTTTACTGTGTTCTTGGCTATGGCCACCAACAGCTCCAAAGCCATGCAAAGAAACAGGTTTAACATCACTGCTGTGCCCAACAGCACCTGCACTGCAGACTGAATAAGAGGCAGTGCTGTGACTTGAATTCAAAAACAGTCCCAGATCTGAGCCAGGTTCTTCAAAGAGCTGAAAAGCTTCTGTAGGATCAAAGCCTTCCTCCAGAGCCAAAGACAGGAGTTTAATTTCATCAAAATTATCATCATGGGTCAATAGGTTTCTAATGTCAGCAGCTGAAACCAGCCCTGTCGAATTTGACCCATGAAATAGTGATTCTGGTTTTGTAATATTAGAGCTTTGCTGAGGAAAAAACTGATGCCTTTGCAAATGTCTTGTTTCTGAATGTGATTGAGTGGGGTGGTCTGCTCTTGGTGTGGCGTCATGAGGACTGAAACAGTGGCAAAGTGTCTGCATCACACTTATATTGTGCTGTGAGGATGATGGGTCTTGGCCTTTACTAGAAGTGGTAACTTGTGTATCTTCCAGTAAACTTGCCTAAAAGATGATGGGGGGAGGAAAAATGGGATCTTTTATAAAATGAACACCTCTACAGTCCTCACCTATGCAGTCTTCATCGATTTATTTTTATTATTCCACTATTAGAATCTATTAAAGTAAAAATTCTGTTCATTAAACTCTTCTATCCTGAGTACTGTTTGCCATTTGTACCCAGCATAACCTCCCTGGCACACAGCAAGAGGAAGTGGGAAGGGTATAGAAGAAAAGTGACTGAAGGAATGAGAGGGGGAGGAAGACTCTCTGAGGATGGTGTGGGACAAGTGTTCAGAAGTGGAAATGGGACTGTTGCTACATGTACATCAAACTACCACCTTTGCATTCATCTGATGTGGGCTAAGAAAAGGTCCTTGCCCCCTTCTCTGGTAGTGGTTTTGATCATTATCTGATTCCAGGGTGAGCTGGTTCAAGGTGCTAAACTGTTAAAAAATTAACCTTGTAAAAAAGAGAAATAGCTCCCTGGCAGGACCTAACTGGTGACAACAGCGTATGAAAAGAGGGGAGGAGGACAGGAATGTTAAGGTCATGCTAGCACATTCTCACTGCTTTTCTCTCATGGTTTATAGAGCTTTGGGGGCTATGAGCTGCCACATTTGACTTAGCTCCTTCTTAACTGAGGTCTGTTGTGTTCAGATTTCAACTCAACTCCTTTACTAATTGGCATTGGAGGAAATATAATTTCCCCTCATACCTTCTGAAGTGATACCTTCTGCTGTTGTCTTTTGACTTCAAATTACTACTCAGTTTTTCTTTACAACAATAAAGCTGCTGTATGATCCCTCAGCCCTGAAGTCCAAAGCATAAATAAGTGCTGCAGTAGCATTAAGTACTGATTGCTGGGTCCTAGAAGTACAAAGCCACTGCACTTATTTATGTCAGGGCACTTGCTGAGAAGTAGTCAAATACATGGACACAAAAAACTTGAGAATGTGAATACCTGAAGTAAGAAGCATGATATGATTCTTTTGTAGCTGAGCATTCCCACTGTGGTGCAGGAAAGGACTTTTCTGACTGCAGTTCATTGAACAAAATAAAAAGCCCTTTCTGCAGAGGAGGAATGAGGCACCATAGGGACCAGAGTGTTTTAAGCTCTCTACTATGCTATGGAAGCTTGGGTAGCAGAAGGAAGTCTTGCCTTATATCTGCTAAGGAGTTACTTTGTACTAGAGTTTCTGTAGTCTAACAGATATAGCTGGTATTTTCAGTTAAGCCCTTGAAAAAAAAATATTCTTAACATGTTAACTACAAAATCCTCCACACTAAGGGGTTGGTACCTAAAAAACCCAAGCAATCCATTTTCAACAGATAAATTGTCACAAGATGGCAGTGCATTAATAGTATTAAATCACAGAATAAAATACACAACTGTGTATTGTTATGGCTCTACAAAGGCTGTAGATGAATTCCTTTCAAATTTACGGAAAGATCAGAGAAAATGAAACCTGAAATCCTGCACCTTGTTAGCACGGAATCCATTACAAAGTGGAACAGAGGAGGACCTAATTTATGATCTGGGAAGCACTATCCGACTTAGAGATTCCCAGAATTTTGTGTTCCAGAGATAAACATGAAGTGATACATAAAATACTAATGACCTTGTAAGGCTCCTTCAATGGGAAGCATGTGCAAGATACCCTTGGAGTATTGCAAAAATGGAATATAGGGAATAGCTTTATGGTTCATAATTGAGCTACGAGAGAGGAAGGAGACTCCAACTGGGATAAAAACTCTTCTTTTGGTGAAGATGGGCACCCAGAAAGTAAACAGCAGTATCAGAAGACCAGAAGATAGCAAAATAAAACAGAATGGTTTTGCTTCTAATGCAGACTTGACCTGATCTGAAGCAAAGATGTATTTGTTTTTCTTGTTTGTATCCTTGTGAGCATCTGATGCAGTATTTCTGGCAACTCTAATCTTTGGCTGCAAATGTTTAATAGCTGCTAGGGCTTCATAACTCAGTGTTGTTCCAAAGAAACACATCAAGAGTTGATGTACAAATATAAATTGGCATTAGGTTTCAGAAAGGGAATTACTAGTTGAACTAATTAAGTTGCCCAGTGGCTCCAGCCAACTTTGAACACCAGGTCACAGAGAAGACAGGATTTTGCAGTTATCAAATCCCAGGCATATTACTGGGCATTTCTTTTTTTTTTTTTTTTTTTTTTTTTTTTAGTGGAGCCAATGACAGCTGCTGTAAAAGGTAGATCTTCAGGTAAGTTTTACTGCATTGATTTGTTGATATATTAATTGTTGGTTTTTGGTGGCTCTTTATTGGACAAAACAGGGTAACTCTTTATCAAATAATCACTGACTGTATCCCAATCCATACAGCAATAGGTGTGTTTTCCCATTTACCTCTAGCATGTTTTCCATCTGCAATGACAGAAGCTCTATATAGTTGTCCAAGGAGACAAGGGAATCTACATGGCTGAGCTTGCTCTGTGGCAGAAGAAACAGAAACACTTTGTAAAGCACGGGGATTTCACATAGAAGGAGGTAAAAATAGAGCAGAGTTCTGTGAAATACTGCTGCTGACCCTGCCATCAAGCCTTCAGCCTGAGAGGAGGTGTCATGTTGCTGCAATCCGCAGAATAACTGCATGGCAAGAAAATCTTGCTCTGCTCTACTACAGCAGAACTGGGATTTCCCAGTGGGCTGCACCCACCTACCATTGGGGAAAATCAAGTATTTTTTCAAGGCCCAGCTACCAGGGCAGTGGCAAACAGAAGTGCTTGCAACAAAATTGGATCCCATGTTCTCATCTCTCATAAGATCTTAAGAAGAGTGAACACTCTTTTCCTTGTAGCTCTCAGAGAGTTCGAAACCCAATGTGCACCCATCATTAAAACTATTTCTTTGCCTTCTAGTTACAATACACATATTAAGATCTGAACAATCCAGTTTCACAAATGTTAATACTACATCTGAGCATCAAGCTTTACATAAATAGTGAAAGCAATATAATTTAGAATCCACATCCCAAGGGTTTGTACGCCAAAAGAAAATCCTCGCTCACAAACACAACACCTTCACCATGGAGAAAATAAAAGCAAATCACAAAATGGTTGGTTGCAAGTGATTTCTGTAAACTTTACAAAATTTCAACTACATAAACTGTACTGGAAGTGGTGGGTGCTGGTGTGCAATTTTCGAGACTGTGTACAAGAGCATCTTTTAAAAGTGTCATCTGAAGTCACTGTTCCTTTCCTGCTCTTGCAAGAGACACTCCAAACGAAAAGAGGAAATTAAATACTCCTTCAAAAAGCATTCATTCGATTTCTTTCACTACTTTTTATCTCAGTGGTAAGTGCTATGTCCTCTCTCACTTCCTCTTTACAGTTCTCCTATTTTTTCAACATTTACTTGATTCATGTCTTCCTCCTCCACTTGCAGTTCCAGCTGATCATCCCCTTGGTGTGGACAGCAGCCATCCAAAGCTTCCTGACTTGTTTTCAGTTCAACATCCTGAAGACACAAAGAAACAAGTCCTGTTAAACAACAAGGTGTCAAAATTGTTCTTTAAAATGCATCTTTTCCTTTTTCTCTTTCTTTCTTCGTTCTTTTTTCTTTCTCTCTCTCTCTCTCTCTCTCTTTCTCTCTTTCTTCCTCTTTTTCTTTCTCTTTCTCTTTCTCTTTCTCTTTCTCTTTCTCTTTCTCTTTCTCATTTAATGACAAAAGGGATAAGGTGTAAATACTACTTGTTGGATGCACTGCCACACTTGGTGTTTCTGTCCTGTTCCTTATTTTACATTAATGGTAGCAGCAGAAACAGTGATTTAGTTACTGCAATACCACTAGGAGCCCAAGAGGTAGATAAGGATCACATGTGGGTGGTCTCTGTACAGAGAAAAAGACTGATTCTTGCTGACTGTGTAAGACTTGCTTTTACCACTAAACCCATTTATTCCAACAGCCTTTCCACTTCCACCACTGGAGGGTGTGGAAGTTCACACCTCACACAGCGGGCTGTTAATTGAACTGTAAATTGCAGCCCTGCCTGATGACAACCTTCAAATTGTATTTAGAAGGATTTCTGTTCAAGCACAAGGCAGGAGATTTACACTAATTTTCACACACACACACAAGAAAAACAAATCTAAGTATCAAAAATTCTCATCTTGCTTCTGTCATTTACTCGTTTCAGATGGGCTTGAGAACACAATCTGAGACTAAGTCTGATTTACCAAATTATCCATCAGCCTTCTCCACGGAAGGGCTGGGCTCTAACTGTGCATCTGCTTTTTCCCTGAGGAAGAACTTAGTGCGGGTCAACTATGGGGTTCAGTTTGTCAGTCTTTAGAAAGCCTATGAAAAATAGTAATTTATGTCAAATCTGCTACTGAAGGTTGTCTAAGAATCGGGACAGAGGTGAGAGAAAGTATGATTTCACAGGTGGCCTGGTCTGTGTTAAATTGGAAGGACACTGCCTGCTCTGGCAGGTTTCTTACTAAAAATAAAGCCTTACAATTCTTCCTATTAAAAATAAAGCCTTCAGTTTCCACTAAAGTAAATCAGAGTATTTATCTCAGCATAAATTGGGCGCATTGTACATCAAACTATCCTTTGATGTATCTCCTCCTCTCGTTTCCCATACCCATATATAATTTGTTGGCCATAAAACAATGCCTTGGGAGCAGAACATGTAAAGACAATCTAAATACAAAAAGATCTACTGCAATGCACTGGTTAAGTGTGCAAGATCCTTCTGTAGGAGCGGCAGAAAGCACAAGCAAAGTGTTTTCACTTACTGCTCAGTGTGCAGTTGGCAAGCAGGGCTAAAACTACGTAGCTCAGGGCTACGAGTGCACAGAAATATCTGAACTTTCTCTGGAGATGCAGCAGAACAGAGCAGGCTGGGGGCTTTGCTGGGGTGCCCAGGCATCACTGAGAGGCAGGTGGTCTCTGCCCCTGCAAAGCTCTCCCCCCCTGCAGTCACTGTTACCTCTACAAATATCCCAGTGCTGGAGCAAAGGTGTGTGACCACCATTATTTGCAGAAAGACGCAATCTTTTGTGCTGATTACTCATGTATCCTGTCTTGTAATTTCTCTCCATTAAATTTTCTTTATTTCAGTTGTCAAGCTTTAAATTGCTCCACTACTGTCGTTAACCTTTGAGATGCTTTTCTGTGAACTTACCTTCCTTCTCCTGTATTAAATGCACTTCTGTCTCTAACTGGCCCTCTCCTTCCTGTCAGCTGAAAAGATGTGGCACGGGGCCTGATGGTCTTTGCCATGGTTTGAATAATTAACATTTCCAGAAAATTCTCCCACACCAGTACAAATAGGCAAAAGAAATACAGCTTCTAGTAATGTAACCAGCAGTTTCACTTCACTTTACGACTTTGCAGGATTCAATAAAATGAATTATTAAATATGATGATGCATAACTCTTTTCATACAGCTCTAAGATTACAGGTGTTGCTTTTTGCCTGTGTATTTTAAATGAGATGTTAATTAATCTTACCAGTAGATATCTACTTATTCTCAGCTAAAAAGCAAAATGTTTCTTGCTCTATCTCTATATTCACAATGAGCCATGAAATAACCTGGAAACACAGGAACGGAAGAGTGCTTTATTATCTGAAATGCAGCCAGGGTTTAGAAAGCATAGAGGGTAGAATGGTCATCAGAGACACCAAGTATCAAAGTAACTTTTATGTTACATATGACCAGGCTTAAAAATGAGGCAAAGCAATGTAACTGAGTAAATCAAATGAGGCATAACTGTGACCCCAGATGTGGCACCTGTCAGGTGTCTATGACACATCTACTCCAAACCCTAATAACACTGTCTGGGCTGCCACCAAACACACACTGTTAGAGGCACTCACTGTCTCCACTTGTTGCAGGGAGTTGTTAGCACCTTTCTAACCAATATATTTCAGAAACAAAAGCCCTGAATGCTTTACATATCTCGTCTGTGTCAGATCTTAACACAGCACACATGCACTGTGCACTCCACATGTCTGGCACATACACAAAATTAACACCAAGCTACTCCCAAATGGAGGCGTGGACCAGTAGAAGTTGAAGACACAGATAGAAATAGTATAGCCACTAATTCCAATCAAGACACAGGTTTTCTTGCCAAAGACAGCTTGATAGCCCCTTGAAACTGAATGCTTCTGAAACAAAAAACAAACAGTTTTTATACTCTAGCCATTTGGTCCTGTGCTGGTGTTTTGCACCAGAAACTAATTTCATTCTACAGAATCCACCATCTCTGACAGTTAACCCGAGGAAGGTTACTAAGTTTATTCAGTCACTCTTTCACAGTGAGCACATTAAAAATGAAAGAGCTCTTTCTACGCCTCTGATGTCCCAAGATGCTTTCTATTGTGGTCAGTGAAGCACACACCATTGGGTTCTCTAAGGGAGTCTCTTCTTTCCTTCTCTCTATCTCTCTTGTTACCCTCTCTTATTACTCTCTTGATTGCTGGTATATCCTCATTGGATGATGTACTCACTACTGAATAAACATAAAAGAGAAAGGGGAAAAAAGCCCACTGAATCAAGGAGGGCAGCTCTTAAGTCTTGCAAGATCTTCAGCTAAGACATTGTTGTACTTGAGACTTCCTATATATTTGTGAATACTGTTACCATACACATGGGATGGATGCCACATCTTGTGGTACTGTGGCCTCACACTTCCCCACATCTTTTAAGGTGCTTAAGAAAACAGGTCTCCTTCATTTTCATAGGCTCATTCATAGAGTGGTTTGGTTTGGAAGGGACCTTAAAGATCATCTGGTTCCAACCCCCCCTGCCATGGGTAGGGACACCAACCGCTAGACCAGGTTGCTCTAAAGCCCCATCCAACCTGGCCTTGAACACTTCCAGGGAGGGGGCACAAATGACAATCCTGGGCAACCTGTTCCAGTGTCTCACCACCCTCATAGTAAAGAATTTCCTCCTAATATCTAATCTAAATCTCCCCTCTTCAAGTTTTAAACCATTTCCCCTTGTCCTCTTGCCACACACTTGTGCAAAAAGCCCCTACCCTAGCTTTTGTGTAGGCCCCCATCAGATATTGGAAGGTTGTCTTAAGGTCACCTCAGAGCCTCCTTTTCTCCAGGCTGAACAACCCCAATTTTTTTTTCCTGGCTTCACAGGGGAGGTGCTCCAGCCCTCTGGTCATTTTAGTGGCTCTCCTCTGGACACACCCCAGGAGCTCTGTGTCCTTCTGATGCTGGGGACTCCAGAACTGGACACAGTACTCCAGGTGGGGTCTCACAAGAGCAGAGTAGAGGGGGACAATCACCTCCCTTGATCAGCTCTCTGTGCTTCTTTTGATGCAGCCCAGGACCTGGTTGGCTTTCTGAGCTGCAAAAGCACATTGATGGCTCATGTTGAGCTTGTACTCCACCACCACCCCCAGGTCCTTCTCTTCAGGGCTGTCCACAATCCTTTCTCCTCCCAGGCTGTATTCATGCATAGGATTGCTGTTTTGCATCTGGGTTTGAGGTTGAACATAGAAGCTTTTAGAAGTGAGGGCAGCTGTACAGTGAGAAGCCTGAGGGAAATGCAGCCCTCAGCTGGCACAGTGGGGCAGGGGCTGCAGCCCAGGATAGTGCCTGTGGGATGGATTCTCTGTTTCCCCCCTTAGCATCAGACCTCTACCCGGTGCCAGCTGTATGTCTTTTTTCTGTACTTTTTTCTTTTCCTATTTCTATGCTTAAAAGCTTCAAAAATTTACACAGGCATACAGTGTCACAACTTAGCATTTCTCTTGCTATTGCTTGAGCAATCCAATGATAGTTTACAAGCATGTTGGGAAAAAGTAAGCAGACATGTCTAAGTTTACCTGTGTAAGTCAATGTGACCTACTCATATATGGCCTACTCAGTGTGACCAACGTGTGTGAATAGGTGAGTAGGAAAAAAATTTAGGGACCAATTTTTTCAATAATGGATGTTGGCATTAAATAGGTGCTGCAAGATGGCAATCTGTCTTTTTTTTTTTCCATTTTTTTCCCAGTAAACTGTGAAAAGGGAGACTAGGTGCTGCACAGTGTTGTTATGTCTGAAAAAAAACCAAAACCCATGAGAAATAATCACTCCAAAGAAAAGGCAAGGTCCACTCTTACACTTTTTCTCTATTTCCTTACCACATATGCTCAGTAACACTTAAAATCTTGGTCCGGGGTATTCTGCCAGTGGTAACGCACTAGTGGTACTAGGGAAATTATTCTTTGCATGCACTGATGCATATTTTCTTGGTTATTTAAAGAAGTTTATTGCTTTTGTTGTTTTGGTTTTTTCCACTGAAGATGTAGCTCATGGCTCCCATGCAAGAGCCCTGGTACCTTAGTCTCAATCTTAAACTCTATGAGAACTAAACCTACAAGCTCTGATTCTGTAGTTGACCCAGATTAGAATAGCACAGGGGCAGTAAATTAATATCCTAAGATATATGAGCATATCTTCTACCAAGTAACCACTATGACCCACTGTAAGTAATGCAGGGTAGCGAATTATGTATAGGATTCAGAACAAAAAAAAATTTAAAAGGTCTCTTCTGTGGTACAAATACTTTATCACTGGTTCCATTACATACATCCATCTAAGAAAACAGGTAGAAAGACTCTTGAGTTCATATGATTATTTTCTCCATTAAAAGATGTGTTTCAGAAGAAATATATTTTGGTATTTTTATTACTAAGGCAGCAAAATACTGTGGGGATTACATTTCATCAGCAAACTTATGTTTGATTACAGAAAGAGACTGAATGAAATAGTTTGCTGGGGATGTGGTGAATGAAAGGGCCAGGGCTGATCCCAGTCTTTTGGGCAGCAAGCTGAGTGTAGGAACTCACCTGTTTGCTTTACTAATTGTCAAAGACAAAGTGCTCAGGCTGTCTTAACACTGCACTACATCTCATCTTAGCATGCAACAAAAGAATAGGCCAGGCAACACCACACAGCTTAGCATGCTCCAACAGCATGCTTCAGCCACTGAATTAATTTTCTTTTTCATCTGCAGTTGTCTTCCAGAGTGGCTTAAAATCCCAGTTCCCTGAGGATGAGGATCAGCAGCTTGCTGGCAATGTTCTCAGCAGCGACTGGAGCCCAGTGAATAAAATTAATCCAGGGGTGTGTGAATCCAGCTGCTAACTTTTCAGAATGCCACACAATCCCACAGTATGAGGCAGAACAAAGCAATCACTTTCATCTCTATACACAGACTCCTCGTCCTGATCTAGCGCCGATAGGAGAACCATTGAAAATAGCTTGGGTCTATTTTTACAAAAGGCAAAATGAAGGTTATAAATCAGCTAAACTGCTTTGAAATCTATTCTGCAGTTACAATAACATTTTGACAGCACGAGTGGCTTTATTCAAACCTACAGAGGTCACTTTAAAAATGAAGATCAACATTTCCCTTTTTGTTTCATGTTTTTGGAACTGCCATACACTT